>NW_007258208.1:690594-709085 GCF_000164805.1 Carlito syrichta | reverse complement strand
TCTGTCTGGGAATGGGGAAACACCCCATATCAACAGGGTGCGTGAATGAAACGCAATTGTATACCTAACCCTTAACTGTACCCCACAACTTCATAATAAAAAATAAATAAATAATTTAAAAAAATTAAATAGATAAAATTATTTCTCTTAATCATTCAGTGTAGAAGCAAAATAAGCAAAGATAGCATTAAACCTAATCTGAAGAAATTTTATGACATATTACTAATTCACATTAAGTATTTGTGAATCTGGTTTTCACCTATTATGTATGAGAGGACCCCTCAAAAACCGGGATTATCTTTTGGGCGATGGGCCCCCTGTAATGTAGGATTTCCCCTGCTAGGTAAGTGCTCCAGGAACCCATCGGCATCTGTGTACCAGCTAGCATTGTTGTGAGAGGCTGGATTTGACTTCAGTGAATTTTTTTTTTTTTTTTGAGATTCTTTCAGTGTGTTTGCCCTTTTCATGATGGGTGATTTTCAAATGTACCTGCCCACACTGTGCTGTGTGTTCAGCAGTTTTGTTTTTTATCAAAAATATCATGACCCCATACCCCACCCTCCTTAGTCACCCAGTCTTGCCCCGAGCAACTTTTTTTTTGTTTCCTCAGATGAAAAAAGTCTTCAAAGGGAAACATTTTGCCCATGTGGAAGAGGTGAAAACAAAACATGACAGAAGCACTAAAAAATATTAAAATTGACAAGTTCAAAAACTGTTTTGAGCAGTGGAAAAAGCATCTCGTAGGTGTATTGGATCAAAAAGAGAATACTTTGAAGATGACTGAAGTTTAAGCATGTAAGAATAAATACATAATTTTTTATAAATAATTTCTTGTTTTGGGGGGTTCCCCCCTCATATATTTTTAAATTCTAGGATGTTGTTGATCATATTTCTCACCATCGCCTTAAGAGGTTTCAAGGAAAAGCAGAAATAATACTGTAGTTATTATGTAAGAGATTTTAAGACACATTCCTACTTCAGAAACTTAAAATGGTGAAGAGAGAAAAGGAATACATTATAAGACTGAGGAAATACAGTATATGGAGATCAAACACCTAGGTTTCGATCTTTTTGCCACTTACTGTCTGATTGCTGAGAAAGTCATACAAATTCTTTTCCTCTCAGGTTTTGCAAAGCTGAAATATAACCACACCTTGTTGTGGTAAGCAGACAACAGTGATGTAGAAATGTTAGTAATTATTCTTAAGGCCACATTTAAAAAAAAAAAATCCCCCTTCTTTCTTTTTTTTTTTAAATTAAAATTTGTTTTTATCACAATAGGATCAGGTTTCTTTTTACAGATTAAAACATGGTGATATGTTATATCAAGTGACAAGAAATCTAATTATGTTTCTCATTTTATCTTTCTCCTTAACTTTTGTTTACTTTCTTAATGTTTAGTGATTAGCAACCTTGACCTTTACATCACACCTATTTCCTGTGTGTGAATTTGTAGCAGTGGAAATGATAGGTTTGCCAGCTTCTACCAGAGGTGTTATCTTAGTCCAAGGTGGTGATAGAATTCAAGAACAAAAAGCAATTTCTTTAAGTCCTCAAATTAAGAGACTTGCTTTATTTTTTCATATTATAAGTCAATAGGTGATTGAGTAAATTGTGATCTCCTATATATAAAGTGCTTTAAATCTCAGCAAAAAAATCCAAGCAAACTTACCTGTTAAACAGCTATGGTAAAACTGGTCTATTATAAATTTATATAACAGTAAAAACTGTGAACAGTATTATGTTTTCTTAGAGGTTCTGAGGAAAAGTACAAAAAAGAGTTTATCTTTTTTATTCCTGGTCACCCACATCTTAATATATAATTTTATGTGTGTATGATTATAATCTGAAAAAATTTCAGTGAAATATTTGTCATTGTCCCTTTCAACAGGTATACATGCTCAGGACAGTGATAAAAATAAGTAGATTTTACTTTTTCCTCACACATTTGGCTTTTGTAAGACAAAGAATTTGTAGAATCTAAAAATCTAAAAAAAAATTTAAAAGTCTAAAAAAGTTAAATTTCTAGAAGCAGAGAGTAGAATGGAGTTGCCAGGGAATAGAATTTGGGGCAGGAATAATGGGAAAAGTTGTATAAAATTTATGCACAGTGAATAAGTTCTGAAGATCTAATGTACAGCATGGTAACTGTAGTTGAGCATACTGTATTGTATACTTGAAATTTGCTAAAAGAGTAGATTTTAATTGTTCTTACCACACACAAAAAAACCCAGCTAACTGTGAGGTGATGGACATGTTAATTAGCTTGATAATTTTATAATGCATACATATATCAAAGTATCACATTGTATACCTTAAATATATACAATTTTAATTTGCCAGCTATACATCAGTAAAACTGGACTTTTTCCAAAAATTTAAAAATTCTTGAAAAAGAATTTTGGTATATCATTTGTGTGTTTAAAAACTGGTTCTAATTATGTCACTGTCAGCAAATCTTGAAGTCAGCAAAATGAGGGAAAGCCCAGGTGTCTACCATCTCCTGTTCTCTTCATGAATTTATGTCACATTATTAAGGCATAGGACTTAATTTGTTAATACTAGTCACCTTAGTTTGTTTTGTGCTACTGTAACAAAATACTTGAGACTGAATAGTTTATAATGAACAGAAATTTATTGACTCATGATTCTGAAGGCTGGAAAGTCCAAGATTAAGAGACCAGTATCTGGCGAGGGCCTTTTGGCTAGTGGAAGGATAAGAAAGAGTGAGAGAGAAAAAGGGGCTGAATTCCCTTTTATAATGAATTCATTTGTACAGTAACTGACCCACTTCCATGATAACTACATAATCTATTTCCTGTGCTCTCATGGCCTAATCATCTCTCTTTGGGCCCTACTGCCCAAATACTGTTGCATTGGGGATCAAATTTCCAATACATGAACTTTAGGGAACACATTCAAAGCATAGCACCAGTATAGCTCATCTGTAAGCAGGATGTTTTCATTTATAGTATTTAACTTCATACTATTTAGAGAATGTATGTGGTTCAGAAAACAATAGCTAACTACTCATTAAGAACAGATTATTCAGGCATCATATTATTCTGATCTCTATAACCACAGAAACTGAAAATTGAAAGAAAGGAATCCTGGAAAATAAAAAGCCAACAAAAAGGGAGCCCAGATTGTGCATCCAAACTCTGCTCAAGTCTCTGCTTGACTCAAACTATGCCTGAGTGAAGCAGCCTCCAAGCAACCCAGCTTAGACTAAAACTACTGACCTGAGATTTCAACAGCCGCCTAGCACAAAGCAGACAGAATTTGGAATTTGAGCACTGCTATGTTCTGATTGTCTGTGCCCCCTCCAGATTCCTATGTTGAATGCAAGGTGGTGGTATCAGAAGGTGGAGCCCTTGGGAGGTGATTAGCTGGGTACAGTGGCTCTGCCCTCTTGAACAGTATTAGTGTTGTTATAAAACAGGCCCCAGAGAGTTACCTTGTGCCTTCCACTAGGAGTATGGAGTGAGAAAGTACTATCCATGGACCAGGCAGGAAACAGACCCTCACTAGACAGTGAATCTGCCAGCACCTTGATTTTGAAATGCCCAACCTCAGAACTGTGAGAAATAAGTTTCTATTGTTTATAAGCTATCCAGTTTATGGCATTTTGTTGTAGTTTGTAGTAGCCCCAACAGACTAAGTGCCAAGTTCGCTGTCTGCTTAAACAAGAAGATCAACACTCTTCCAAAACATAAAAGAATCCAGAGTCTCTACAACTTATCATTCACACTGTCCAGGATATGATTCAGAATTACCAGACATATCAAAAAACAGGAAAATATGGCACATACGTAAGAGAACAGGCAACAAGGTCTAAACTCCAAATGCTGGAATTAGCAGACAGAGTTTTTAAAGCAACTTTTTATGCCTAAGAACATATAAAGAAAATATGCTCATAACAAATGAACAAACAGGAAATCTCAAGAGGGAAAAGGACTACCAGTTCCTGTGGTTTTCCTGAACCTTGTGTTTTGGTTCTTCAAACCAAAGACTATAGTTTCATTCTGAGTTTTAGACACTTCACACACTGGGTCCTGACCTCCATTACGAGCTTTTCAAAAGCTAAAATAAAACGTCTTGTCTTTCTGCACTAAACTAAAATTCAGAACATTCACCTTGACTGATCCTCAAAGAAGGAGCTAGAAGACATCTAGGAACATTTTCACTGGAAGGATGGGGGAGACAGAAAGAGAGCTTGGAAGGAGAGGGAGAAAAAGAGATTGTGTCTTGATTCCCTGGCCCATTAAGACCATTACAAAGAGGGCCTTTGGTCAACTGAAGACAGAAAATGTTGATTCATCTTTATGAAGGAAGTGACATTACTCTAGTGTGGATTTGATGTGTGCTCATCCTTCTTTTGGAATGTTGAGTTCTACTTTGCAAGATACGTGTTGAGGTCTGATATGATTTGTAACAATATAGACACATTTAGACAGGGATTGTGGTACTATGGCTCCTTGAAGGTGCTTGGTAGGGAATGAGGAATAAAAAAAGGGGGGGGGAGCCTAGCAGGGGGTTTCAGGTCAGTTCTCTAAGGCTATTTTGTTTTCTGTATTGACTTTTACTTATTTATTTTTTGAGTTGGGTATCTCACTCTGTTACTCTGACTGGAGTACAGTGGCACAATCACAGCTTTGACCTCCTGAGCTCTGGCAAACCTTCTTCCTCAACCTCCCAAGTAGTTGGGACTACAGGCATGGGACCACACCCAGCTAATGTTTAAATTTTTTTGTAGAGATAAGGTCTCTGGATCTTGGCCTTTGGTCTCAAACTTCTGGGTTCAGTCCTCCCACCTCAGCCTACCAAAGTGTTAGGGTTACAGGTGTAAGCCACTGCACTTGGCCTGTGTTGGGATCTTAGATCACATTTTATTTTTAAAAGGTTCTATGGCTTAAAGGGCTTGAAAAGTGTTGGTCTAGTCAACCCTCTTTTTTAACGGTAAGAAAATTGGGATTTGGTAAAGTAAAAAGAAATTTCTTATTGTCAGTATTAGAACCCAAGTTTTCTGACTGCTAATATATCAGCTATACCAAGCTTGTAAGTTTTTTCAGTCAACATTTAATTCTACGTCATTTTCCTAAATAGTCTATTGGGGGTAATGTGAGAGCCCTAGGAATGTTTGAAGGAGTCATTTGAAGTGATTGGATTTTACATAGAGCTCTACTGATACAGTAAAGATTATGTTATTGGAACTAATGAGAAAATGTGATCTGTTGGAAGCAAAGACTAGTTGCTAGATGCTGGAGAAACTAACAGAGTGAACTGAGGATTTCTCTTGATGAGTTATTTTAGCTAAATGACAGAGAAATACAATTTAGCAGAATGTGTTTATTGCCGTACCTGGGTCTCCTCAGATTATCCTGTTAGCAACCAACAACTTCATTTTCTTGATCACTGGATCTTAGCCTTTGCAAGGAGGAAGGAATACTATCTTGTAGGAAAAATGTTTTCCTTTGTTTTTTCTTTCTTTTTAAGATTGAAAATATAGTTTATTTAAAAAGTAAGTTGGAGAGAGGAGATTCACCTCCCCAAGGTAGAGGAGGGGGCCAAAGCTTAGGAAACATGGCAGCCATAGCTCAAAGAGCCACGTGGCTGGACCAGAGTTTAGCAAAGCAATGGCCATTTTTTTCCTTCTGATATACACTTTTCAGTTGTTCCCCTATTATGCAGGACTGTATGGAAATTCACAATAATTGTTTTGTCTTTCCAAAACCTGATTACATCTTACTATTTTTTGCATTTGTATTTTCATAGCATCTTTATTCTATATTAAAATTCCTGTCCTTTAGCAAAATGCATATTTCTAAACTAAATCTTGCTAATTAAGAGTGCTTGAAAAATTGACCTGAAGAAGGGAATTGATAGACTATAGGAAAGCAGTCAGGTCAAGTTTAATAGATAAGATTGTTGAAAGATGTAAAGGAGATAGTATATACTAAAGTGTCTGCTACACAGTGTGGAGTGCCATGAGTATTCATTGAATTACAGCCTGACAGTTGGTGTCTTCTTTCCTTATCTGCATGCAAGGATAATAATAAACTCATTTCATGGAATTGTGAGGATTTAAATGAGAACATGCACATAAAGTTCTTAGAACAGTGCCTAGCATGATGTAAGTACTCAGGATCTGTTAACCCTTATTATTGTTACTCTTTCAGCTTCCTGCTGTGACCTCCACTTTGAGATAACACCCACAAAAATATTTTTTCTTTACTTTAAAATTATCTTATTTAGCAACATTTCAAAAAGTTGGGGAAGCAAGGTATAAGAAAAAGGTATACAACTATTATTAGTAAAACTTTTTTTGCTATATAGTCTTAAATATACTTAATATGCATTTGTATAGACTTTGTTTTTTAGAAAAGCTTCAGGTTTCTAACAAATTGAATAAAAGATAGATATTTCTTATATATGTCCTGTCCCCACATACTTGTATGCATAGACCATGCCACTATCAATATTACCCACCATAGTAGTACATTTGTTACAATTCATGAACCCACATTGACACATCATTATTACCCCAAATCAATAGTTTATATAGGGTTTATTTTTGGTGTTGTACATTCTTTGTTTTTTTGCATAACTAAGATATAGCATTTATATTTTATATGTGTGTGTGTATATATATATATATATATAGAGAGAGAGAGAGAGAGAGAGAGAGAGCATTTATTCATTTAACAATATAGCATATGTATTTTTCTATGGTGTGTTCATACATAGTCTTCATAATTGTAGTTTTAAAAAAATAAACCTGCTATGCAAGTTTTGCTCCCAAGATAAAGTCTGTTACAGAGAGGTAGTTTAATAAAGGAAAACTGTACTTTGAGTTATATGTTATTTCACTTTTTGACTTGTAACCTCTCTGCCTCAACTTTTCCTCCTAAACAGCAAGGCTAACTAAGGACTGTTGTCTTTAGAACTATTTGCAAACTTCAAAGTGCATAGAAGACCAGTGTGGTGGCTCATATCTGTAATCTCAGCACTTTGGAGACTGAGGTGGGAGGATTGCTTGAGCCAGTAAGTTTGAGACCAACCTGAGACCTCATTTCCACACACACATACACACACACACACACACACACACAATTAGCTTGGTGTGTTGGCACACACCTGTAATCCCAGGTACTCAGGTACTCAGAAGGCTGAGGTGGAAGAATCACCTGAGCCCAGGAGGTTGAGACAGAAATAAGCCGTGATCATGCCACTGTACTCCAACCTGGGCAATAGAGTGAGACTCCTACTCAAAAATAAAACAAAGTGCCTAGAATTGTAGGATGTTATTAATATTGTGGAAATATTAGTGACTTCTAGGCTTTTTACCTATAGCGCTTGCATCTTGAGGCCATCAGTTAGTTCCTATACTTGTTTTAGAGGAAAAGTTTTCACTGATAGAAAGCAGAGGACACTTTATCTAAGAAAAATGATCAGGAGACGTAAGTTTCATTTGTGAGACTATAGGAATTTAAGTAGATTGTTGTAGAAGTTCATTAAAGGCTAAGATTGCATGCAGCCAATGCCGGGATTTGTAATTAAAGTAGAAATACTTGAGTAATGTAACATTGATATATTTAATGTAGTATTCCCAAAGGGGGCCTGTGGCTAGAGCCATAAGGAAAACAAAACATAGAGCTATCTGGATTTCCAGGAACTTTGGTTATGGCTACTGAAGTGTCTTATTTCAACACTTTTTGTTGTTATTGTTACTGCCAGAGCTGTTCCCCTCTAGGGCAGTGGCTTACACTCAGTCATGTATATGTTTTGAATTAGTAAATGAAATTGTCAACAGTTTATAGTTCAGTGTCTTGTTTCTTCTAAATACTTTGTATTTACTTTCCTTTCAGTTGTGTTTGAATCACAGTAAACCTGTACTTAAAGCACATTCAAGATTTTACGTTAGTTTTTATCTCTACAATTTTAAGGACTCATTTAATTGATCCCATCTCTGCAGAATAACTGAGAAAGAATCTTTTGTACATTTTGTCAAGACTATACTACTGTGTTAACTGACCAAATGAGTTTATCAGCAACTTATTCTATAATGTTTTATTATTTCAAATTTTATCTTTAATGTAACTTCCTACACTGCTTAAGTTAGTGCCAAATAATTGTCAGTGTTCAGAAAATACTTATTGATTAAATTATAAAAATTGGAAACTGGTGACATCCTGTCATTTGGTCTTTTTATTGCTCTGTGCAATGAGTCTTTTAGAGGTGGATTTAAAGGAGCTATTTTTCTTGTCAAAGTAATACAAACTCAGATTATTCTCTAGTTTACTAAGGAGAAGTATCCTGTTCCACTAATAATCGGTTTTTCTTCTTAACCTGTTTTCAGGTTTTTTTTTCCTTAAAGCATGAACTACAGTACTGTGGAATATACATATTGAAGTATGTTGTGGTAAACATATTTTAAATGAGTTCTTAAAGTTGTGTTCTTCATATTAGATTGATGCATAAGTTCATAGCATTTGTTTTTGGCATGGCAACATTGCAGTATTAGGAGTTTGTTTATCATTTGTCATTTGGAGTGATAATGTTGTGCTTGTGAGTATATCCTGCAGTTTGCAGATTTGAAGAAAGTTAGTAGTATTTGTGAACTAAAGAAGAAGGAATGTCAGCCGGGCTCGGTGGCTCAGCCTGTAATCCCAGCGCTTTGGGAGGCTGAGGCGAGTGGATTGCCTGAGCCTGCGGGTTCGAGACCCGCCTGGGCAACTTGGCGAGACCTCATCTCTACGATGAATCAAAAATTAGCCGGGTGTGGTAGCACACGCCTGGAGTTCCAGCTTCTTGGAAGGCTGAGGCGGAAGGATCGCTGGAGCCCAGCAGGTGTAGGCTGTGGTGGCTGGGAGCATGCCACTGTACTACAGTCTGGGCGATGGAGTGAGACTCCAGCTCAAAAAAAAAAAAAAAAAAGAAGAAGGAATGTCAAGTGGAAAAAAGTGACAGTGGAGGCAGCTCAAGACATTGGTGCTGTGTATGGGGAGAATGCCATTGGGGAAAGCAAGGCAAGAAAATGGTTTTGTCATTTCAAAATGGGCTGCTTTGACCTGAGTGATCCTCCACGTTCAGGAAGATCATCAGGCTTTGCTGAAGACCATTTAAACGTTTTAATTCATGATAGTTCCTGTCAGCCAACCCAAGAACTGGAAAATGTGATGAACTGTGACCAGTTAACCATCATGCAGCATTTGCTGTCCAAGGGCAAGCGAAAAACACTATAAACTTACGCATTCACCCAATATTTAAACATTCCATTATACTCTGACTGTGTTACCTCAGAAATATATACATTCCTATCTGTAACAGTTGTCATTCTTCGTGATGAAGAACTGAGGGAGTGAATGCTTCTACAGAAGCCTGAGTAAGGATATTCTTATAGTGCATTATGTTCAAAAGGCACTCAGTAACTTCTGAATGAATAGTCCAGAGCATACATACTTGTCTTCCACAAGGTAGTGTTTGTTTTGAAAACTAGAACTTTAACATAGAAAGTCCGGTGTAAGAGAACCCACTAGACTAAGAATCCAGATCCATGAGTTTAAATGCTAACTCTGCTCTTAATCTAGTTTTGTGATTTTAGACGAGCCATTATACGTTTCTAAGCTTTAGTTTCCTCAGATACAAAGTGAAGGACTTGCGTAAGAATAGTCAGGTGATGTCTAAGGCATTTTCCTCTTTTAAAATGCTGTACAAACTTTTAACAACTGGCCTTTACTTAACCTTTATACATTCAAAAACCCTCTCTCATCCCTCTCTAAAGTGTACCAGTTGATCCCTATATCACACTATCCATCCTGAGTGCCCTTTAGGACGCCTACACGAGTCTGCTTCCACCAGTTGAGACCTTGCCTTCTGAGAGTACATTGTGTTTATCCCAAACCTGTTTATGCTGGTTTTACTTGTTATTGTGCTTATGTAATCTAATTAAATGTTTTACTAACCAATGGTATCTGAAATATAGTTGTTTTAAGGGTGAAGAGAGGTTGTTTAGTGGGTACAAAAATAAAGTTAGAGGCCAGATGTAGTGGCATACGCCTGTAATTCCAGCTATTCAGGAGATTGAGGTAGAAGAATTGCCTGAACACAGGAGGTCGAGGATGTGGTAAGCCATGATCATGCCACTGCACTCCAGTGCACTCTGGGCAACAGAGTGAAACCCCCAACTCAAAAAAACCAAAACAAAACAGTTAAATGGAAGGAATAAGTTCTAGAGTTCAACATCACAACAAGGTGACTAGAGTTCATAAGAATATATTGTAGATTTTAAAATAGCAAGAAGAAATTTAGAATATTTCCAAGACAAAGAAATGGCAAATGCTTGAGGAGGGGAAGGATATTCCAGTTACCGTAATTTGGTCGTTACACTTGTATGCATGTATTAAAGTATTACATGTACCCTATAGATATGTACAACTATTATATATTAATTCTTAAAAGCTGTTCTTATGAGAAGTAAATACGTTTTGAAAAACGGAATAAAGGTGAGTTTCTAAAAAGATACTGTTGCATTAGATATAGGTGAGACAACTGAAAAAAATGGAGGGCTGCTGAAAATTTAGGATTCCGGACTCAGATGGCTTTGTGAGTCTCTAATTTCTTTCACCACTTTAAAGAAATGGAAACTGAAAATTGTAGACTGTACAGTAATGACTAAATCCAACCACAAGACCCATAGTCAAAAAAAAGGCCCTTCCGCAAGAAATAGCTAAGTGTACTTTATACAACCTGTAATCCCAAATATAGGACTTGAGATCAATAAAGAGGCCACATTTTTAGCTATTTTATCAACAAGGTGAGATCTGTTTCATTTTGTTTTGCCGTATTTCTAGATACAAGTTTTTAGTAATCTGAGCATAAGGATAAGCATTGGACAGCATTATACGCTTCATGTTAAAAATAAAAGATGATCTCTTTTTATGATTCTCCTTTTGAAAATAAGTCAGTTTCCTTGATTAATATCTCAGGGTCCCATCAGGTAAAGAGTGTTTTATTGTTCTGTGATCTTTATTACATTGTAGGCCTTTTTAAGAACAACAGAGTAGGCTGGGCTTGGTGGCTCAACCTGTAATCCCAACACTTTGGGAGACTGAGGCAAGTGGATTGCCTGAGTCTGCAGGTTTGATATCAGCCTGGGCAACTCGGTGAGACCTTGTCTCTACAATAAATCAAAAGTTAACCAGGCGTAGTAGCATGTGCCTGTAGTTCCGGCTACTTGGAAGACTAAGGTGGAAGAATCACCTGAGCCTAGCAGGTCAACACTGGGGTGATGAGGGCATACACCAGCCTGGGTGACAGAGTGAGACTCCAATTCAAAAAAAACAACAACAAAAAAAGCAGAGTGATAATCATCTTTTTGCAGGTCATAATGGCACTTTAATTTGTATGAATGAATTTTCTTCACCTGAGATCTACATAAAACACGTCTTCTGTATATCTCATATTAAAACCCAAATCTTACTATGTTTTCTTCACAGAACATTCAGAAGATTCTCGGTCTTGCCCCTTCACGAGCTGCTACCAAGCAGGCAGGCGGATTTCTTGGCCCTCCACCTCCTTCTGGGAAGTTCTCTTAAACTCAAGCGGACACTTTAATTCCTGTCATTCTTTTAGAAACTCACATCAGACTGGCAACTCTTTTGTAACAAGAACCATAGGCAGCCTTAGCACTTGGGCTACTTCCTAGTTTTTAGTTATTTCTAGTCCTTTTGGATATAATTATTAATAGAATGAGAATGGCACCCAACAAATATTATACTGCTTTCAGTTATAGATGAATTTTTTAAATAAGTGGGTTGATTGCTTAAGTTCAGGTGATGTTTATGTCATGGGATGCAAACAGCATCCTCGTTTCATTTACATAAATGTTTTCTGTGGGACTGACTCTTGTGACTGCATATGGACCATGGAAGTTGGCTCTCTGTGAGCATTTAGAGATCTTGAAGAAAAATTTAATTTGTATTACTCTTAATTGGAACTATTTGTTGTGTTGTTTTTTTCAAGCCAAATATAGGACTTGAGATCAATAAAGAGGCCACATTTTTAGCTATTTTATCAACAAGGTGAGATCTGTTTCATTTTGTTTTGCCGTATTTCTAGATACAAGTTTTTAGTAATCTGAGCATAAGGATAAGCATTGGACAGGAAGGGCTAAAAAAAAAAAGTTTTTAATGTACTACACTTTTTGCCATACTTGCCTCATACCCTCAACACAGAGAATTGTCCCAGTGTAGGAAGTGGAAAGTAAGAGTGGAATGGAAATTGATGACTAACGTGAGTTTAAAAATGAGGGTCCTCAACAGTTCCCCTCATGCCCTGTTACAGTCCCCTGGGTTCTTGTGAGAACATTCCTAGATCTCCTTTGGAGACGAGGCTATGATTCATATGGTCAATCTTGCAGAACTTTAATGGACTTCAGTTTCTGCCATGCTCCATCATATAGGAGGACATTTATACGATGATGTGTCCCCATACTTCTTGGAATTAGGAGTCCTGTGTGGAATAATAACAATCAATAAATATGTACATTCATCAATAGTCTCCTTAGATTGAGTATTCTATCAATGAGAAAAAAACACATGATTTGCAATGTACTAGCTATTAAACCAACTGTAAACTTCTCATCTGCACCATAAAGTCCAGAAGACAATGGGAAAATATCTTCAAAGTGCTGAAGAAAATAAAAGTATCAACTTAGAATTTTATGTACAGCTAAACCATAAAATTGGGGACAAGGTAGAGACATTTTCAGTAATACAAAACTAAGATAATTGAATTATTAAAGGGTATATTTCAGGTACAGAAAAGATCCATCCAATGGGAAGATATGGAATAAAAGAAACAATGTTTGACACAGAAATTTATAAAATACATAGATAAATGTAAGTGTGTTATGGATGATCTAATTTAAGGATTATTTTAAGACAACCCTATAAGGTAATTACTGTTTGTACCCTCATTTAACTGGAGCAGGAGAGTTTATGTAACTTGCCCAACATCACATAGCTATTGACTGGCACAGTCAGGATTTGAACCCCAAGTAGGTAAAGCTAGATGAACCAGGCTGTCCAGCTCTGTCTTACAGCCTCCCCACAGGTATGTGGTGATTGTCTTCCCATCACCTGCCGGTACCTCCTCAGTGAGTGTGTGAGCTTCCTGGAGTTGGACTTTGTCTTTTTTCTTCTTCTTTTCACAAAGTAGTCAACATGGATGGGAAGCTTGAAGCTGGTGCTTTCTAATCAGATTTCTTAGCGACCAGGTTTTTGCAAACAAATTATGTTTCCATTGTAAGGAGTAAATGAGAGGGAGAAGTTAAGGAGAGAGAGCATCTATTCACCTTATTCTTAAAAGCTCAATAACTGCTGGATGCGGTGGCTCAAATTTGTAATCCCAGCACTTTGGGAGGCCAAGGCAAGAGGTTTGTTTGCCTGAGCCCAGGGGTTTGAGACCAGCCTGGACAACTTGGTGAGATCTTGTCTCTACAATATATAAAAAAATTAGTCGGGCGTGGTATCATGTGCCTATAGTTCCGGCTACTTGACTGAGGTGGAGGGATCGCCTAAGCCCACCAGGTTGAGGCTGGGGTGGCAGTGAGCGTGCCACTGCACTCCAGACAGGGCAACAGAGCGAGGCTTTGACTCAAAAAAAAAAAAAAAGTGCAATAATGAGGATGTAATACTGAAGAAATAAAGCTATCACATCACAAGGATCTGATTTCAGGAGTTCTTAAGAATTGCTGCAGCTTCACAATCAGTTTTTTAAATTCCTTGTCCTGACTAGTCATTTGGATGGCACGCTAGATCCAGAACATCACTGAATCATTGGAGATGACAGTTCAAGCCAGAGCAGCCTCTGAACATCTCTCAAAATACATGATTTGGCTAGTTTTCCTATGTAGGAGATCATCCCTTATCTAAGGAGAAAAAAAATTAGCCATTGATATTTGTATTAAGTTACTCAATTCACACTCAAGATATGCCAGAGTTAGTTAACCTTTAAAAATGCAGATAGGCCGGGCTCAGTGCCTCAGCCTGTAATCTCACGCGCCTTGGGAGGCCGAGGTGAGTGAATTGCCTGAGCCCGCGGGTTCGAGACTCACCTGGGCAACTTGGCGAGACCTCATCTCTACAATAAATTAAAAAATTTGCCGGGCGTGGTAGCGCGCGCCTGCAGTTCCAGCTACTTGGAAGGCTGAGGCGGAAGGATCACTGTAGCCCAGCAAGTCAAGGCTGCAGTGGCCGGGAATGTGCCACTGCCCTCCAGCCTGGGCGACAGAGTGAGACTTCAACTCAAAAAAGAAAAATGCAGACAAACCTGAGTTTATTAACAGATTGCATTTCAGAAGCTAAGCTAGCTTGAAAATTGGCAAGCAAATGTGTGTAGCTATTCAGATGACCTTAACCAGACTGTTCCCTCCTCTCCTAGGTAAGTCATCCTCGTCGACAGGGTCAGTGACTTAACATGACATCAGAGGATTGACAGAACATCCAGAGCAAAAGCAAATTTATTTTGCCACATACTAGTCATATAATAGATTTGTTTTCAAAATATTTTCACTTAACATGGTGTATTTCAATACTGCCCTTCAAGTAAAAGTGCCAAATGCTTTCTCCTTTTTTTGGATTAATTCTGCTCAAGTTACAATCTCCTGTTTTAATTTACCCTTGTTTGAATTATAAAAAGGGGGAAAAAAACCTTTTAGAATTGAAAAACCTCAACAATGTACTAAATTTAAAAAATAAAATAAATATCCAGGTACCTGTCATCCGGCTTCAACAATGAACTCCTGGCCAGTTTGTGCCATCTGTATCTCTACCCGCTTCTACCCTTACTATATTATTTTGAAGTAAATCCCAGGTATCCTATAATTTTGCAGATATTTCAGAGCTTTAAGAATATGAATAATCTCAATACCATTTTCACACCTAAGAAAATGACAATTGTTCCTTGATATTGTACGTTCTCTATAGATGTCAAAATTTTTTAGTTTTTTGCAATAAGGAGCCCAACAATGTACCCATGTTGCAATTGGTTGATGGTGCATCCTAAACTCTTCTAATCTATTGTTGTGGTCCTCAAACTAGAGTGCATCAAAATCACTTGAAGGGTCTGTTAAAATACAAATTGTCCTGACATGGTGGCTCATGTCTGTGATCCCAGCTACTTGGGAGGCTGAGGTGGGAGGATTGTTTGAGACCAGGAGTTCAAATTCAAGACCAGCCTGGGCAACATAGTAATACCCCATCTCTAAACAAAACTCTACAAACTGCTGGGCCCCACTGCAGTTGCAGTTACTGATTCTGTCAGCCTGCTGGGGAGCCTGAGTATTTACATCTGCAATGAATTCCCCGGTGATGTTGATACTGTTGTTTTGGAGTCCACTCACTTACTGGTTCCCTCCGTCTCTCTCTTTCCCTGTTAGTGTTTACTTGTTGAAGAAATTGTGTTGTTTACCCTATAAAAAACTAAGAGGTTTTTCTTAGTTTGAATTTTCCTGATTGGATGCCTATTTTACGTACTGTTGGTTTCTCTTTTTGTAATGTTAGCAACTTTCCCTCATTAAGGAATGAGGTATTAAAAATGATATTTTAAGCCAGGCTCAGTGGCTCAGCCTGTAATCCCGTGCCTTTGGGAGACTGAAGTGAGTGGATTGCCTGAGCCTGCGGGTTCGAGACCCGCCTGGGCAACTTGGCAAGACCTCATCTCTACAATAAGTCAAAAATGAGCTGGGCATGGTAGCGTGCGCCTGTAATTCCAGCTACTTGGAAGGCTGAGGAGGAAGAATTGCTGGAGCCCAGCAGGTCACTGTGTAGTACCCCAAAATCCTAAATCCAAGAGACCACCAAAGAGCCAGCTCCGATGCAAACACATGAGGGTCTTTTTATTCAGGTTCGAGTCTGGACTCCCATATGTAACCGACACAGCGGTACAGGAATGAGAGCCCTGACCCAGTGCAGCAAGCAGCTTATATACACAGTTACAAGGGAGGGGAAAGAACTTTAAGCTTGTTCACACATGATTGGATAGAATTGCATAAGCACGGTTACAGAGATACTGATTGGTTGGTTCGCGTTTGATTTTCGCAGGTGTGGGCTCAGCTGCCCATGATTGATTACTAACGGCTACACGGGCAGAGTGGAGTTAGTTAAGCCATCTAGAATTTTAGATAAGCTGCGGTTTACACAGTCACTGTGACTGTGCATAAATCAGCTTGGGCATACAAGCAGGTTTGAAATAACAGAGCCCACCGGAAGAGTGGCTTGCCCACCATAATTTAAACAGAGGAATGTTTGGAAAGGGCTTATCGTTTAAAATTCACATACTGCAAACATTTTGTAACTTTACAGCCACAGTCACTACCAGGCACCCGACATATGCCTGGTCTTGTGGGGTCCGAAGTAGGGATTTATAAAATACAGCAAACGTGAGGTAGGGGTTTATAAAATACAGTGAACGTGAGGTAGGAATTCATATAGTAAACGTTTCTTTCATAGCAAGTATAGTTCTTTTGAGTCCTTTGAGTCTCTCACACTGCACTCCAGTCTGGGCAATAGAGTGAGACTCCAACTCAAAAAAAAGAAAATGATATTTTAATTCTAATATTCCTTCATTTATTAGCTAATATACTTCTGTAGATAGAAACTTCTCATCTAATGTTTGGGGAAAAGTGGTGAAGTCTCTTAGGAAAGGCAGAAAAAATGCTTGATTCTCTGGTCTTCAAAATAATGAGTTTACTAACATTCTCCAATTAGTGTGTGTATCATTAGCAATTCATGGATTTAGACATACTTGATGTACTTTAATCCACTGAAATGATTACTCTTGTGGATGCTTAAATTTCCCCATTTTTAGCCAGTGAGAGTCTCTTTAATTTGGCTCCTGAAATTTGGCATGGTGACTTACGCCTGTAATCCCAGCACTTTGGGAGGCTGAGGTGAGAGGATTGCCTGAGCTCAAAGGTTTGAGATCAGCCTGGGCAACTTGACAAGACCTTGTGTCTACAATAAATAAAAAAATTAGCTAGGTGTGGTGGTGTGTACCTGTAGCTCCAGGTACTTGGAAGATTGAGGTGGAAGATCACCTAAGTTCAGCAGGTTGAGACTGCAGTGGTCACGAATGTACCACTGCACTCCAGCCTGGGTGACATAGTGAGACTCTGACTCAAAAAAAAAAAAAAAAATTGACTTCTGAGTCCATTTGCATGATCCTTATTAAGTGATGTTCCAGGCTCATCTTGTGTATTTCCTGCCTGACTTGAAAACAAGAATTTCTCCAAAGAGGCCTGGTTCCTTTTTACTGGGAATAGTATTTTGAGATTACAATCAGAGCACTAGGAATGTTCATGAGACTGGGTTGCAGCTTTCTAGGCCTTTCTGTGGACTAAAATAGGTAATATTTGTTGTTTTAGTATAAAATATATAATGAATTTAACTGATGCTCAGGGCTATAGAATGATTACTTAATTTCTTTGGTCTGTGTCTTCATTACCAAACCATGCTAAGAATTCCAGTTTTCAGTGCCAGGCATGATATAATTAGAATATCACATACTCATTAGCATAATCATACAATATACACCCAGATGTCTCAAAATATCACTATAAACATTACTACCAACAATACGACTACTGAAAATTGTTTTTTTGTTGTTGTTGACGGGGGTGAGGATTGTGTAATGTATATCCCACTGTGGCTTCATAGTCAAATTACTAAAGATTTCAAGTTATCTGAAATGGTGTTGGTTTTCTTTTTTGAGGTTATTGCCAACAGGACATGCATTTACGTTCATTTGTTTGATCTTATTTTCAACATTTGGAGATTGCTAGCCCATGAAAGGCTATTTAACCTACATAGAGATGGGCACCTAACCATCCATTATGACAACCCCACTCATAAATCCCATAATGTGTGGAAATCAGGTACAGATTATTATCAGAAACAATTTTATCTAATTTTAAGCCAATAACGGGGCTGGTAGGAATATTACCTGCAGTGACATGGCCCCTTATACTTCTCCACACTTGTTGGCTAAAGACGGGGAACCCAGTGGGAAGAGAAAACCACCTGAGGATGTCACCAGCACTGACTCATTCAGGTCCTCATCAATGTCTCCCTAGTTTCCCTACACTAGTCTCTCGTGTAGTCTTCAGTTCATCCTCCATCCTGCCGTGGCAATGATCTTTGTAAAATTTAAATCTGATTTGTTGCTCCTTTCAGGAAAGTTGCCCGATGACTCCCAGTCACCTTTAAGTAAATTTAAACTAGTTAGCCGGGCTCGGTGGCTCAGCCTGTAATCCCGCGCCTTTGGGAGGCTGAGGCGAGTGGATTGCCTGAGCCCGCGGGTTCGAGACCCGCCTGGGCAGCGAAACCTCATCTCTACAATAAATCAAAAAATCAGCCGGGCGTGGTAGAGCATGCCTGTAATTCCGGCTACTTGGAAGGCTGGGGCGGAAGGATCGCCGGAGCCCAGCA
>NW_007258208.1:678170-690574 GCF_000164805.1 Carlito syrichta | reverse complement strand
GCCGGGCGTGGTAGCATGCGCCTGTAATTCCGGCTACTCAGAAGGCTGAGGCGGAAGGATCACTGGAGCCCAGCAGGTCGAGGCTGTGGTGGCCGGGAGCGGCCACTGCACTCCAGTCCAGTCTGGGCGACAGAGTGAGACTCCAACTCAAAAAAAAAAAAAAAATTTAAACTAGTTAGTACACAAAGTCATTCCAACCTGAATTCCAGCCTCTCCCCACCCCTGTGCCTCCTGCATTCTAGGCTCTAGTCAAACAGATGTATTAAACACATTTTGCATGTTTTTTGGCCTTTACTACCTTTGTTTTCTCTGCCTGGAATGTTCTTTCTCTTGTTTTTCCTACTTCCTTTCCTACTTAGCCTCACCTCATGAAAGCTTTTTTTGACCTTTATATGGTTGAGTTAGATTTCCCTTCCCTGTATATATTTTAGAAACTTTCATATATGAGTATTAATTGGGGGGGGGGGTTGGAGTCTCACTCTTGTCGCCCAGGCTGGAATGCAGTGGCACGCTCACGGCCACTGCAGCCTTGACCTGCTGGGCTTAGATGATCCTTTCACCTTGCCTTCCAAGTAGCTGGAGCTACCTACAGACACATGCCACCACACCTGGCTAGTTTTTTTTGTTGTTGTTGTTGTTTTTGGTGAGTTATTGTAGAGATGAGATCTCACCAAATTGCCCAGGCTGGTCTCGAGCCCCCTGGGCTCAGGCAGTTCTCTCACCTTGGCCTCCCAGAGTGCTGGGATTACAGGCTGAGCCACTGTGCCTGACTGAGTCATTCATTTATTTATTTTTATTTTTATTTTTTTTTGAGTTGGAGTCTCACTCTGTCCCCCAGACTGGAGTACAGTGGCCGCTCCCGGCCACCGCAGCCTCGACTTGCTGGGCTCCGGCGATCCTTTCGCCTCAGCCTTCCGAGTAGCCAGAACTACAGGCGCGCGCTACCACGCCCGGCTGATTTTTTTATTTATTGTAGAGATGAGGTCTCTCCAAGTTGCTCAAACAGTTTCTTGATTTATTGTAGAGATGAGGTCTCACCAAATTGCCCAGGCCGGTCTCGAACTCGCAGTCTCAGGCAATCCACTCACCTCAGCCCCCCAAAGGCACGAGATTACAGGCTGAGCCACCAAGCCCGGCTGAGTCATTCATTTAAAAATGAGCAGTTGGGCAATCCCCTCAGGTCCCCTCCTGCTCTGGGAGCTTTTCTGTACTCCTTAATCAATCCTGCTTTCAAAAAATTTAAAAAAAATTTTTTCAATGGGCAGTTATCTTAACTCTCTCAGCCTCTACAGCCTCATCTGGGCAATGGAGTTAAGCCCATCAGAGTTCCCTTTTCTGGTTTTCACTCACTGAATGTCCAGATGGATCTTCTCAGTTCCCTGTGAAAAACTTGCTGACTAGCTCCCACATCTGCCTAATGCTCTCAACCATGCTCATGCTCTCAGCTCCTGCCAGTGAATCCTGTAACACGACTTACCTTGTTTTTTGTGTTATTTTAAGTTTATTAAGCGGGTTGTGAAAAGTCCACACAATGGCCACAGATATCGTCACTGGATCATCTTTAGTCCTTTGCCTGTTATTCAGTCTCCACCTCACTTCTTGCCAGCACCAACATTGGCCTTTGCAGTCCCCCTGACTTTCTTCATTCTGTTCTTGTGTTCCTTTCACTGCTTCCTTGAGGTCTTTTTCTTCTCATACAGGCCATGCCTTGCAAGTCTATGTTTAGGTTCATTTTTCTTTGCATAATCCAAGGAATCATAAATTATGCCAAAGCCAATTGTCTTGCCACCACCAAAATGAGTTCAGAATTCAAATACAAAGATGATATCCAGTGTTGTCTTGTGCATTTTGGCTAGTTTTTCCCGAATTTCTGTCTTAGGTACCGTTGCCATCCCAGGTTGAAGAACATTGATGACCATTTGCTTCCACTAAAGCAGATGGTTGGTCATGGATTTCCTGGTCCAAATAGTTACTGTGTCGTTCATGATGGCGGCTGATCCTCAGGCAGTCAGGGAGGAAAAGTTCTTAATTGTTATTTTAACTAAGTAAATTGGTTAAATGTTATGTAAATTAATGAAATATGGTTACCAAAAAAAGGAGTGCTTTTGTGAAATGAAGATGAATTAATAAAAAAGCAAGTTGCTAAAAATAATTGCTGATGATTTAAATGTAGGTGAAATAATAGACTTAAAAATACAATGAAAAATTTGGAAACATTCAGCACTCTTGTCTTTCTTTTTTTTTTTTTTTTTTCTGTTGGAGTCTCACTCTGTCACTCATACTGGAGTGCAGTGGCCACTCCCGGCCACCACAGCCTCACCCTGCTGGCTCCGGCCATCCTTCTGCCTCAGCCTTCCAAGTAGCTGGTACTACAGGCGCGCGCTACCATGCCCGGCTAACTCTTGTTTTTCTTAGTGTTTTAGTTCATCCTCCACTTTGAAAAAACCAAAACTGAAACCAGAGATGATATATTTGGGGTTTGGTTTATGCAGGGGGTAAAAAAATGGTACTCCAATCAATAGACTCAAAGTCAAGGAAAAAGCCTTGGCCTTGCATTGAAAGTAAATGGGAGAATATGCATATGTTTTAGATTAAAGTAAACATGTCTAAAGTATATGTGTATATTTTCTTCATGATCTCGCCTTGAAATTGACTTTTTAAGGCTAACCTACAACTTGCTAGTTCTAGTCACATTGGATAAGTAGGTTTTTACCTCATAGTGTTTTTGATGGATTATATAAAGCAATTGATATTATTTATGCCTGGCATATTGAAAGCATTGGCTCTTCAAACACAACAATCCTTGGAGGGAAATAGGACATCTTTTTATTATCTCCACTTTATGGATGATACTTCAGGTTCAGAGTGATTTATCCAAGATCATACACCAGTCAGCAGCAGAACCAGGAAGATCCCATGCTCTGTCCATGCTCTGTCTACTGTGGCACTCAGGAAGGCCAACAGCATCGGGCCTGCAATGTAAAACTGCTGAACCTAAATCCCATCTGGCCCCATTACCTTGAATGCAAAATGTCTTCACATAAGTCAGAGTCTGCAGAGTATCATTTAAATGATTATCATGGTCTTTATTCCATTTTTTAAAAGTTCCTTCATTTCTATCTGTCTAAGTAGTATGAATTAACAGACTTTTTGAATCTTAGAAGAAATTTAAAAACTATTCTTCTGTCACCAGGTGGGTAAAGAAAAGGATAGTTATAAGTCTACTAAGAGATGATACTCCAAATGACCTTCTTCAGATGGAGGTTAACCACAGTAATAAATCCAGAAGCTTGTGTTTGGATCCAAGGTTTATTTGACGGATCAAGAAATCCTTCAGGCAACCCCCTTGGATCTCCTCCCACTGTGGGAGCTTTTCAGTTCTGTCAATAAATTCTGCTTTCAAAAAAAAGGAAAGAAATCCTTCAATATAAGCAAAGGCCTATTTTGACACAAAATTGATGTTTATAGTTATTCAAAAAATTTGCTGAAGTCAATTTGATCTTAAGCAGAAGTCATACATATCAAGAAAGCTGAAAAAGTATGAAATCAGCTTGATCTGGTAAGATTGTTCCAGTCTAGAGAACATTTTACATTTTTAAGCAAAATGGGCCAATAATTTAGTGCAGTGGTTTTCAAACTTTTTGACCACAACCCCACAAGCAGGGAGTACTTTTAAAAATTTTTTTTTTAGTTGAGATGAGATCTCACTGTGTTGCCCAGGCTGGTCTCAAACTTCTGGGTTTAAGTGATCCTCCCTCCTTGGCTTCCCAAAATGCTGGGATTACAGGTATGAGCCACAATGCTCTGATAGGAATACATTTTATTATTGCAACTCAGATATAGAAGTTATAAAACAATATTTACCTCTTGATCTGATGTACTCTGATATTTTATTATCCAAAACATTTGGTCATAATCCACTAGCTTTACTTCCCACTAATGGGTTGCACCAGGTAGTTTGGGCGGGGGGTGGGAGGGGGGGAAGACTATTCTAGAAAGGGAAAGTAAGAGATCCATTTGGAACTTAAAGAATTAAGGCAATTTGGCTGAAGTCAAGTTTGGAGCACTAGAGAATGTTTAAATTAGACGTGGTGGGCTTATCTAAGACTTTGACTACATTATATTAATCGATAACAGTGAAAAAAATCAAGAACAACCAATTTTCTAGAAAGGCATTAGCCAGGAATGTGACTTCTTTCCTCAGATATGCAGGAATATACTTTTTGAAAGACCAGATAGCACCAAGAACCTGATATTTGTATCAAAATACAGTTGCATACATTCATTTACCCATTCACCAAGCACAGTTAGAGCACCACCTTTGCTAGGGACATTGTGGACACAATGAGTAGAAATCTGTGCTCAAAAATCTTAACAACTAGTGGCTACTGTGTCAATTTTTTCATCTAATGAAAAAGGCCAAGAATCCCTGCAATGGCTTGCATACTCATAAAATTGTTACAAAGATGAAATTAGAATAGCATATATATATTATATATATAAAGATTCCTTGTAAATTATAAGGGGACATTGTTATTATTATTATTATTTTGAGTTGGAGTCTCACTCCATTACCCAGGCTGGAGTGCAGTGGCACGCTCACGGCCACCTCAGTGTCAACCTGCTGGGTTCAGGTGATCCTACCACCTCAGCCTTCCAAGTAGCTGGAACTACAGGTGTTCACTACCACAACTGGCTAACTTTTTCATTTATTGTACAGATGAGGTCTTGCCAAATTGCCTAGGCTGATCTCGAACCCGTGGGTTCAGGCAATCCTCTCACCTTGGCCTCCCAAAGTGCTGGGATTACAGACTTGAGCCACCGCGCCCAACCAGGGTACATTATTAAAAATAGGGTAGCAGTTAAGTGTTCAACAGTTTTAGAAAGATTCATCATCCTTTCTATATAAGCAACCATTTGGCAATTTGTTTTTTCTGTTTTTTTCTTTTAATCATCAATTGACAATGACTCTAGGCTGGAGCCAGATTATTTTTCTAAAGATTGTTTTCATTTGTCTGAAAACTTTAACTTTATCAGTAAAATCTTGCTGATAAAAGACTTGCAGATGAACAAATTTCATTTCCTTCTAGTCTTTGTTGCACCCCAAGTTCACTGGATAATTTAAGGTACACCATTTAATTAAAAACCTTATCTTCTCCAATAAAAAATAAGTAATAAAACCCATCCCCTGCTATCTCAGTAGATACAATTTATTGATGTACAATAAAGATTACACCCAGAAGACTTCAAATAACATGAAATACTCCTATGTTTACTCTCAAAAAATGACTTGACTGCAGACACAGAGGTCATAATCTCTATAACTTAAATATGATGCAATTCCTGAATGTTCCAGCAATATGATTATCACCATCCCGTCATGATTCTTCTTGGCCATGTCAGAACAACTCAACAGTACCAGGCTTGGTGCAGGAATTAGTAACACATAGTCAGCATCCTCTAGGAGCAAGGGGGATAGTATTAATAATTGTGATATATACTGCCATCAAGGTAGGAAACCATTGATTTTGTTTGGAGAGTTGGGGTACTGTGTCAGCAAAAAATTAGCAAAACAAAACCCTTGCTTTCAGGGAGTGTAGAATATACATGAGATGGCATTTGAATGCACCAACAAAGTATGGTAAATGCAGATGAATACTGTGTGTTACAGGAGCATAGAGGAGATTACCACAGGTCCAGAAAGGGTCTCTGAGGGTGACAAGAACCATGTTCTGAAGGATTGATAGAAGTTGCCTGGTGAAAAAGTTGGAGGAAAAACATTTGAGACAGAGTAATGTACACAAAAGTAAAGAGTCAAGAAGCAGTCGTTTAGGATTTAAGATGGATGGTCGCTGGGGGTACATGGAGAGGAGATGAGCTACAAGAGCAATTCATAATAAGCTGAAGGGTTTAGACCGGAATCAGGGACGTGCGTGGCATGATCAGATTTACATTCTAAGGTCACTCTAGTGGCAGGTGGACATAAGTTAGAAAAAGGCAAGCCTTTGGACAGGTTAGGAGGCGGTTCATTCATGTTAGTTAAGTGCAGACTCTGTGTGGTAGGGAATACTGTGGTCACCAAAGTTATACATAGTCACATCTTCATGGAGTTCCAACTAGTGGGGGAAATAAAAGTGAAACAGATTATCAGAAAGATGAACACATAATTACAAAAGTAAGAATTCAGAGTAATCTCTAAGAGAATGTGAGGGCATAACTATAGAGTGTCTCTACTGCTACTGGCTGCCCAGCCTTACTTCTTCCTTTTCGTAAGTCTCCTCGAGGAAATCCCACCTCCCCCACTTTAGCCACATTGTCTCTTCCTCCCAAAAGGTGGGCATATAACTAAGGTGGCCACCTGGAGTGATCCTGGTTCCAGTGACAGATTCCAGGATGGCAGGAAAAATAATTTTTTTTTAATTTGGCTTTTTTTTTTAAGAGCTGAGAATTTTTTTCCCAGAAGATGCCCACCCTTTCCACAATTTGTTGGCTAATTCTGGGTCACATCTCATGGAGCTCTTAATCTGGTGAGAGAAATCAGCTAAAAACCCCTAAGCCTATACCAATGCCAAGGGGAATAAGATGCTCTGATTGTTTTAGTCCAGGAGTTCCTGATCCCTGGGCCAGGTACTGGTACTGGTCAATGGCCTATTAGGAATTGGGCTGCACAGCAGGAGGTGAGCAGCGGATAAGGAGCGAAGCTTCATCTGTATTTACAGCTGCTTCTCACCATCACTCGCATTACCAGCTGAGCTCCGTTTTCTGTCAGATCAGCAGCGGCATTAGATTTTCATAGGAGCGTGAATCCTATTGTGAACTGCACATGCAAGGGATCTAGGTTGCACACTCCTTATGAGAGTATAATGCCTGAGCATCCCACCTCCCTCCCACTCCTCTTCCAGAAAAATTGTCTTCTTTAAAACCTGTCCCTGATGCCAAAACTTTGGAGATGCTGTTTAGTCTACTCATGATTTACTCCAGACATGTGGGTTAGCCACCGGTGCAAAATGGGGCTCTGCAAGCCTGAGCAAAGGGAGAAATGACTTCTGGGCAGGATCCAAATATGAAGGGGTACGGACAGTGATTGAAGGAGGCCATTCAAGATAGAAATGGCTGCCTGACCCAGCATGGTGGCTCACACATGTTACCCCAGCATTCTGAGGGGCCCAGGTGGGAGGATTGCTTGAGCTCAGGAGTTTGAGACCAGCCTAGGCAGCATAGAGCAAGACCTCGTTTCTACAAAAAAATAAAAACGTTAGTCAGGCATGGTGGCATGAGCCTATAGGCCCAGCTACTCGGGAAGCTGAGGAGCAAGGATCACCTGAGCCCAGGAAGTTAAGACTGTAGGAAGCCATGATGGTACCACTGCGCTCCAGCCTGGGTGACAGTGAGGCCCCGACTCAGAAAGGAAGAGAGGGAGGGAGAGAAGAAAGAAAAGAAAGAAAGAAAGAAAAGAGGGAGGAAGAGGAGGAGAGAGAGAAGGGTGGGTGGGCTGCCTGCATGGGTAGTTCTTTCTGTTTTGATCAAATGCCCAGCTTCCACTCTAGGGCACCAAAGAAAACAACTTGGTGGAAAAGATTTCAAAAGTTCAATTTTAATGTGTTTACCTCATTCTTGAAATTCCTTCTTTGTTATTGTATGCACTTCTAGTTCTCTTAACTTTTTTCTGTTAGTCAACGGACTGCTTATGTGCGGGTGCCACCTAGTGATGATAATTGGCCCTGCCTGCTCTTTAGACATAAGAAGCACTTTGTATCCACTGTGCAAGAAAGGGAGGCAGGTGGAGTGGATCGGGCACTGAGATCTTGGTATGGATGCTCTAATGAGCCCAGGCCGGCTCCCTGGGCTTAGCATAAGGATGTAGATCTGGTCGACACACGGCAGATGTTAGGGCATTTTTCCATTTCTAGACTCTTCTTCTGCCACTCCTCAAGCCTCAGTATCCTTCTATGAAAAAAAAAAACCAACAAAAACAATGAAAGTTTTATTTCCCCCTTGACAGGCTGATGAGCCTTAAAAATAGCAGAGAACAATGGCAGGTGGGCCTGGGAAGATCTTGAGGGCAGACCTTTCTGCCCCTGGTGCCCCTTCTGCTGGGATCATCGTCTTCCTCTTGCTGCCATCCAGTCAGTTTTGCCCTTCCTCCTCCGTGGCTCACCTGTGCTCGGTGTGTAATTCTTTCCAAGGCATCCTCTGCAGCCCCTGTTCTTAGCTGGGACTTTACTGCATCCTCCACTTTATCATGGAATATGCCTACACCATTTTAACTACAGACCTAACTTTCTTATGAGGGAAGAGTATTACACAAATATGTGTGCTGCGCTCTTGAGCAGAGGCTGCTGTTTCCCTGCCCTCTCTGACAGGATGATATGCTCTTAGCCATTGCTTCAACCTCTTTTTCAAGAAACCTTTCTTTTCCTTCAGACTCACAGGATCAGCCTATAACATCGTTGCTGCCTTCTTAGAATAAGTTTTAAAACAGAGAAAATAGTGTACACACATGATACAACTACAAATGTTTGTAAAGGTATGAAATGAAAAGCAACAATCTATGCCTCTCTTCCCCATGCTGCCCTCCGGTTCCTTCCCTTACTTCCTATTCCAAAAGGTGACCACTGTTAGTACTTGAGTATCTGTGATGGTTAATTTTGTGTGTCAGTTGGGCTAGGCTGTGGGGCCGGGCTTGGTCAAACACCAGCCTAGATGTCGCCTTGCAGTGGTTTTTTTAGATGTGATAAATATTTACTACCAGTAGACTTGGAGTAAAATAGATTTACCTTCCATAACATGTGTGGGCCTCATCCAATCAATGGAAGGCCATAAGAGTAAAGATAGTTTTTTTGTTTTATGGGTTTTGTTTGTTTGTTTTTGTTTTTTTAGGAACAAGGTCTTGCTATATTCCCCAGGCTGGTCTCAAACTCCTGGGGTCAAGCAGTCCTCTAGCCTTAGCTTCCCAAAGTGCTGGGAATACAAGTGTGAGCCACCACACCCGGCCTCTATTGGTTCCTTTTCTCTACACAGTATCTGTGATGGAGATGAACCACCATCTCCCATAATTTATTCTTCACTCTCGTAGTTCTTTCTCTTGTGGTTCAATATGGTCATTCAACCAGGTTCTCTTCACTGACATGGGAAGAGAAGTATTGTGAACCACTTCATGCCGGACCCATGAAAACTCCGTGCTGTTGTTCTTTTCTAGAGGCATGGCAGGGTGATGCTGAGGGCATCCTTGGAAGCCTCTTGTTGAAGATGGAATCCTAGGTCCTTCAGTAACTATGTGGAGCCAAGCCATCCCAGTCCCTATACATCTTGAACATTTTATCTAGATGCCAGTGGACTGTTAGGTAAATTATAATACATTTTGAATCTATTTGATAAACTAGCTTAACATACCTAATATAAAAATTGAACACCTAAAATATAGGAATTCGTTGATACAAACATACAGTTAAAAATAAGATCTAAGCCGGGCTTGGTGGCTCAGCCTGTAATCCCGCACCTTTGGGAGGCTGAGGTGAGTGGATTGCCTGAGCCCGTGGGTTCGAGACCTGCCTGGGCAGCGAGACCTCATCTCTACAATAAATCAAAAAATCAGCCGGGCGTGGTAGCGCATGCCTGTAATTCCAGCTACTCGGAAGGCTGAGGTGGAAGGATCGCCAGAGCCCAGCAGGCAGGGCTGCGGTGGCCGGGAGTGGCCACTGCACTCCAGTCTGGGCAACTGAGTGAGACTCCAACTCAAAAAATAAAAAAATAAAAATAATAAGATCTAAGAGTTGGGCTCAGTGGCTCAGCCTGTAATCCCAGCACTTTGGGAGGTCGAAGCGAGTGGATCACCTGAGTCCACGGTTTCGAGACCAGCCCAGGCAACTTGATGAGACCTCATCTCTACAAAAAAAGAAAAAAAAAAGATCTAGTGTTCGGCAGCACAACAGGATGCCTATAGTTAACAGTAATTTGTTCTATATTTCAAGCTGAGCGTGGTGGTGTGCACCTGGAGTCCTGGCTACTCTGGAGACTGAGGCAGGAGGATTACTTGAGCTTAGGAGTTTGAGACTGTGGTGAGCTATATTGTGCTACTGTACTCCAACCTGGGTGACAGAGTGAGACCTTGTCTCTAAACACCCAATAATTTATTGTGTATCTCAAAATAGCTAGAGGAGTGGAAATGGAATGTTCCTAACGCAAAGACATGATAAATGCTTGAATTGTTAGACATCCCAGTTACCTGATTTGATCATTACACATCATATGCTTGTATCAAAATATCATATGTGGCTGGGAGCAGTGACTGACGCCTGTAATCCCAGCACTTTGAGAGGCTGAGGCGGAAGGATTGCTTGAGCTCAGGAATTGGAGACCAGCCTGGGCAACATAGTGGGACCTCATCTCTATGACAAAATTTTTTAAAACATCTCGGTGTGGTTATGTGTGTCTGTAGACCTTGGGAGGGTGAGGTGGAAGGATCACCTGATCCCAGGATGTCAGCAGGAGAGGGACTCCAACTCAATTAATTAAGCAATCAAATCTTGTGCTCCCAAACTTGAGAAATCACACTGCAAAAGCTGAATAATCTTTGAAGAAGCCATATTCCTCAGTACCTACTTTAAAATTTGTCTTTATCATAAGTCTTTAGTATTTTTTTAGGATATGTTTTGGTGTTTAATGTTTAAATGCTTAAATATTTGTTTTGGTTGAGGTTTATTGAACTTCTTGTATCAGTAAGTTTCTATCACAGTTCGAAAATTTTTCACCATTATTCTTCAAATACATTTTTTTACCTCCCAAATGCCCTGTCTTCTTGTGCTTCCTCCTCCTCCCCTCCCTCGTCTGCTTCTTCTTTACAAACAGGGTCTCACTCTGTTGCCCAGGTTGGAGAGTAGTGGTGTGTAGTGGTGTGATCATGGCTTACCACAGCCTCAAACTCCTGGGCTCAAGCAATCCTCTCACCTCAGCCTCCTGAGTAGGTATGAACCACCACACCCAGCTAATTTTTTAATTTTTTTGTAGAGACAGGGTCTCTCTATGTTGTCCAGGCTGGTCTCTAACTTCTGGACTCAAGTGATCCTGATGCCTCAGCCTCCCAAAGTGCTGGGATTACAGGGATGAGCCACTGTGCCTGGTCTAATTGCCCTGTCTTCTGAGATGCCAGTTACTATTTTTTAGGTCACTGAATATTGCACCCAGTCCACTAATTCATTGTTTTTGTTTGTTTGTTTGTCTGTTTTTGTCTGTTTTCTCTGTGTGTTTCATCTTAGTTTCTACTAATCTTCTTTTCTTCAGCATCTAGTCTATTACTTCCATTCAGTGTGTTTTAAATTTTATTTTATATATATTTTTCATCTCTGTAAGTTTTATATGGGTCTTTTATGTATCTTCTGTCTTTCTACTCATCATGTTCATACCTTCCTCTACCTTCTGAAGCATATGAACATTGACAAAAGATGACAGACTTAGTGAAATGTTTACATTGATTTATTCTGAGTCAAATGTGAGTGACCTTAGGCCTGTGACACCCATAGGAGGTCCTGAGAACATGAACTTCCTGTGATTAAATTGTAGCTTGATTCTATACATTTTAGGAGGAAAGAAAACCATAGGTCAATATGTGGGGTATTTACATTGGTTCAGTCTGGGAAGGCAGGGCATCTCTTGTGAGGACTTTCAGGTTATAGGAGGAGTCAGATGTTTTCTGACTGGCAATTTGTAGGTCCCATCTAAGGAACTTGGAAATTAGTAGAGGAGAAGTTCTGCTGAGATAAGGGAGCAGAAAAATTCCAAGTTTCTTGATATGTAGATGAAGTCTTCTAGGTAGCAGACCTCAGAGAGAATAGGTAAGTATCTTAAAAGGTGCCCAGAGTCTAGGCATCCCCAAGACACAACTTGTTGGTTCATAAAACACCATGATCCTCCTTCTTTATCTGTTATGTGATGTTATGCCAGAGTCAGGTTGGAAAGTAAACATTCATAGGGTCAATAGAAATACTCGTCTCTTCAGGAAAGGTCAGGGTTGGACATGGGGGCTCACACCTGTACCCTAGCACTTTTCAAGGCCTAGGTGAGAGAATTGCTTGAACCCAGGAGTTTGAGACCAGCCTGGGCAACATAGCGAGATCGCGTCTCTACAAGAAAAAAAATTAGCCAGTTGTGGTGGTTCATACCTGTAATCCCAGCTACTTAGGAGGCTGAGGTTGGAGGATCACCTGAGTTCAGGAGGTCAGGGCTGTGGTGAGCTGTAATCATGCCACTGCACTCCAACTTGGGCAACTGAGTAAGACCCCAACAAAAAAAAAGCAGGGGGGAGGAAGGAAAGAAGGAAGGAAGGAAGGAAGGAAGGAAGGAAGGAAGGAAGGAAGGAAGGAAGGAAGGAAAAGAAAGAAGGAAAGAAAAGACAAAGGTCAGAGTTT
>NW_007258208.1:674785-678150 GCF_000164805.1 Carlito syrichta | reverse complement strand
CCAGGTGGGTCTCAAACCCACGGGCTCAGGCAATCCACTCACCTTAGCCTCCCAAAGCGCTGGGATTACAGGCTGAGCCACCAAGCCCAGCTCAGAGTTTAGTTTTCATGAAGTATATCTTTATCTAATAATTTTATCATGTGTGTTTTTTTGACTGGTTTCCTCTTAATGACGGATTGTCTTTTCCTGCCTCTTTGTATGCTTGCAAATTTTTATTGCCTCCTAGACATTGTAAATTTTACTCTGATAGGTATCAGACTTTGTTGTATTCCTTTAACTATTTTGGAAGTTTTGCTCTGGGACACAAATCAGTTACTTGGAATTGGACAAATTCTTCTGAGCCATGCCTTCAGTTTTGCTGTGGTAGACCCCTTCAGCTCCTTGTTGTGGCACTACCCTTTTGAGGATCCTACAAGATGCCCTATGTTATAATCTCTTTCCACTCTGGCTGGGAATCCAAACTGTTCCCAGTCCTATATGAGCTCAGTTTCTTCCAACTGTTTTCTAGTGGCTTTCCCCTGGGCCTTGGGTTGTCTCCTTATTACTGAATACTCATACATCTCAGCCTTTATATCAAAGGGGCTCTTGGCAAGCAGAATGGTGGTTGCCAGGAGCTGGGAGTGGGGGAAATGGAAGATGCTGGTCACAGGGTATAAAGTTTCAGTTATGAAGATGAATAACTAGATATTATATCTGGAGACATAATGGGTAGTATGATGACCATAGTTAATAATACTGGAAATTTGTTGGGAGAACTTTTTTTTTTTTCTGAGTCTGAGTCTCACTCTTTCAGGCTAGAGTGCAGTGGCACACTCATGGCCACCGCATCTTCAACCTGCTGGGCTCAGGCAATCCTTCTGCCTCAGCCTCCCAAGTAGCTGGAACCACAGACATCACCATGCCCAGCTAATTTTAAAAATTTATTGTAGAGACAGAATCTTACCAAGTTGTCCAGGCTGGTCTTGAATCCCTGGGCTCTGGCCATCCTTTCACCTTGGTCTCTCAAAGTGCTGGGATTACAGGTGTGAGCTACCATGCCTGGCTGAGAACAAATCTTAAATCTTACCACACATTAAAAAATGGTAACCATGTTAGGTGATAGATATGGAAATTGGCTTGATGTTGGTAATTATTTTACAATGTATATGTATATCAAAACATAACATTGCACACCTTAAGTATATACAATTTTTATTTTCCAGTTATGCCTGAATAAAGCTAGGGAGCGGGAAAGAGAGGGTAGATCTCCCAAATTTTCCTTGTGTATAGCTTCCTCCTTTCTGGCACTGCCCCATGAAATCTAGCCACCTTGCCCTTCCTGAACTCTGAATTGTGTCTTCAGTTTAGGAGAAGAACTGGGCTCAATTTGTACTCCCTCTCCTGCACTGTGGCCTAGAAAGTCTTTTTAAGCAGAGAGCTGAGAAACTTGAAGGGCCCACTTTGTTTCTCTTCACTCAGAGTTGACTGTCCTATGCCACCTGTTGTCCCATGTTATTGTTTCCTGTGTTTTGTCTAGTTTTCTAGTTGTTTAAGGTAGGAAGGTATATCTGGTCCCAGTATTTCATCATGATTGGAAGTAGAAGTTTCAACACCCACTTCAGATGAGGACGTAGAGGATAGTTGGTAAGAAAGTGCCTCCCAAAAGACACCAGCATGGACTTAATATCATCTGGGTTCTCTCAGATCTTGGTACTCTCCTTTAACAACCTACAAGTCTGTCCCCAGATTTGTTGAAGACTTAATCACACAGCTTATATTTTCCTTTCTATTTTTTTTTTCTTTTTTAAAGGTTATTTATTTATTTATCTGACACAGGGTCTTGTTGTGTTGCCCAATCTGATCTTGAACTCCTGGGCTCAAGCAATCCTCCCACCTCAGCCTTCTGAGTAGCTGAGATTCCAGAGGCACATCATCATGCCTGCTCCTATCCTTTTTACTGCCATTATCCCAGGTAGATACCTGGGTAGACATTATCCCAGGTAGACAGCATCCTCATAGTTGACCAGTCCAATAACAATAGCGGCTACTCATTGAGCCCACTGTGCCAGGTATTTTGTATTTGTTTTCTTCTCATACTGCTCCTACCAGTTAGTTGTCGTTTTCTTAAAAAAATAAAATGAAGTAAAGCCAGGCGTGGTGGCTCTCACCTGTAATTCCAGTACTTTGGGAGGCAGAGGTGAGAGGATTGCCTGAGCCCATAGGTTCGATACCAGTTTGGGCAACTTGGTGAGACCACATCTCTACAATTAAAAAAAAAATTAGCCAGGTATGATGGCATGTGCCCATAGTCTCAGCAACTTGGAGAACACTGAGGCAGAAGGACTGTTGAGCCCAGCAGGTTGAGGATGCAGTAGCCATGAGCATGCCATAGCACTCCAGCCTGGGCAACAGAGTGAGACTCTGACTCAAAAAAAAAAAAAAAAAAAAAAAAACTGAGTTTGAGAGGGTTGAGAAACTTGTTCAAAATCATTTATTGTTAAGGGACAGAGACAAAATTTGAAGGTACCCATTGCCCATCATATACCTTGTCAATTAGCTTCAAAAATCCTAGACATCCTACAGCAGCAAGCTGCTTCCCCTGTTCACTCCAACAATTCATGTTCACGAATTCATTGAATCACCCACAGAAACTTTGAAATACTGAGCACAGAAATCCCTTTGAACATGGCTGTTATCCTTCCAACTCTTCTGTGTTCTCCACCACCAAACCTGCTCTTTTATATCATAGGAGCATCCTTAGGCTTAACTTGTTCCCATTCTTCTTTCTAGTTTTTTTTTCCATATGAATAAAGTTATCATTCATTAACACTCTCACAAGGGCCTCCGGTTCTCTTGTTCCTTCCTCTCTGCCCTTTTATTTTTTATTTTTTTAGTTGGAGTCTCACTCTATTGCCCAGGTTGAAGTGCAGTGACACAATTATGGCTCACCACAGCCTTAACCTACAGCCTTAACCTCCTGGGTTCAGGCAGTTCTTCCACCTCAGCCTCCCAAATAGCTAGGACTACAGGCACGTTCAACCACACCCAGTTAATTAATTTTTTTTTTTTTTTGTAGAGATGAGGTCTCACTATGTTGCCTAGACTTGTCTCAAACTCCTGGCCTCAAGTGATCCTCCCACCTCAGCCTCCCCGAACACTGGGATTACAAGACTGAGCCACCATGCCTGGTGTATTTGCCCCTTTAATCCTTAACCCTAGTTGACTCCAAACACCTGCTCACTCCCTTCTGGACCACTGTGTGAGAATGGAGAAAAATCTATTCAATATTTAACTCAGAAATGAGTTCTGCCAGGCTCGGTGGCTCAGCCTGTAATCCCGCACCTTTGGGAGGCTGAGGTGAGTGGATTGCCTGAGCCTGCGGGTTC
>NW_007258208.1:662742-674765 GCF_000164805.1 Carlito syrichta | reverse complement strand
CAATCAAAAAATCAGCCGGGCGTGGTAGCGCATGCCTGTAGTTCCGGCTACTCGGAAGGCTGAGGCAGAAGGATTGCCAGAGCCCAGCAGGTCGAGGCTGCAGTGACCGGGAGCAGCCACTGCACTCTAGTCAGGGCGACAGAGTGAGACTCCAACTAAAAAAAAAAAGAAAGAAAGAAAAAAAAGAAATGAGTTCTACTCAACAATCTCCCCTCTCCCCTAATTCTTATTAGCAATGTTTCTTATTTCCTATAAATGCTGTTCCAAACTTTATCACCCATTGGAAGTTACGATATTTTTCTTATTTACTCATTTTCAGCAGATTATTTTCTTTTTTACTTCACAAAGAAAAACAGCTTTTGACTATGCTCCTTCATTTCCAAATGTGGAGATCTATACTTATAGTTTTACCTTTTCTCTTTTTTGAGGAAAAAGAAAACCAATATGACTTTATATCTTTACTTGTCCTCTTGACCCTACCCTTTTTTGCAGCTGCTGGGACTTTGCATTGGTTATTCCTTCTTTCTCTTGGATTTGCAAACTCTCTTCCTGGCTCCTCTGCTCTTCCTGAAACTATATTGCACTTTTTTGCTTTCACTATATTTTTTGAAGGCACAGTAAGCCCCCTACATATGAATGAGTTCTATTCTGAGAGCATGTTCATAAATCCAATTTGTTTGTGAGTCCAACAAAGCTAGTCTAGTTACCCAACTAACACAATTGGCTATATAGTTGAAATAGCTAATGAAATAAGTAAAATAATTGCAATAGCTTGCTTAACTTAAGTAACTCCATTTTATTAAAATCCTCCATCTTTGTTGGCTGCCTGACCTAAAAATGACCCCCCCCCCAGTTTGCATGTGTGATTGTTGTAACGTTCCCATGACCGCAGACCCACAGCCTTGTTCCCCTGAGTTGTTCATGCTGCCTTTTCCCCTTGAGCTGTTCATGCTGACCATTTGAAAACTCCCTAGCTACAAGTTCCATGTAATTGTATGTTTTGTCAGCTGAAATCAAATGTTGTGCCAAGAAATTGTTCCCTGCAAAATTCCCCTTGCCACATCCCCATATCTTGCTCCTATATTTTGTTCCTTTTTGTTTTTAGTTCCTTGTACCCTCATGCTCCTGCTATGTAGCCCACTTGTGGTTTTTGCCTTTATAAACTTCTTCCTAATTTTGCTCAGCGTCAAGAGCTTTCTTGGCGTGAGCCTACTCTTGACCACACACTAATAAAAGAACTCATAATTCGACCTTGGTGTGCTGGTGATTCTCCTTTCTTGCAGTTTGGCTATAACATTTGGAGGCCCCAGCAAGAAAATCGCCAGTTCGAGCGGCAGCTTTGCTCTGGCTCTCCCTGGCTTGGTGGAGAGGTTGTAGGGGAGGCATCTCCTGAGTCATATCAGGGCCCCTTGACCTCTCATCTGTCTTGGAGGGAGGCGGAACGACTGCTGGCAGCTTATCGCCCCAAAAAGAACCTGGGTCCATCTGTGTTCTTCTAGGAGGTAAGAATTTGTTCTGTTTACTGGTAAAAATCTGTTTTGTTCTGTTTGTGGCCACAATTCTGTTTAAGGGAGTCACAGCCGGATGAGGTTGCCCTTTGGACACTATTCATTAGGCCAAGATATTAGCTGAATAGAGTTCTCTGCTTTTCTGCCCTGAAGTTGCTCAGGGATCCATAACTCTTCTGACTTTGTCCAGATGTGCCCTACCTGTTATTGTGTTTTATTTGTTTGTTGTTTGCTCGTTGTTTGTTATTGGCTCACAGAATTCATGGCCACTCCTTAGACACAGTTTGCTCCTTAGACACTATTCGTTAAGCCAAGACTTTGGCTAAACAGAGCCTTGGTTTAGTATCTGGTTTGTTTGGATACTCGCTTTGACTTCTAACTGCTTGTGGTATTTCTATATCCCTGTCATCCTTGGCCTGTTTCCCTGCTTTGCATTCTTGCTGTGCTCTTTGCCACAGGACTTACTTCTGTTGCACTTTTGGACTGGTCAGCAGGTCAGAAATTTCTATTAGCCTTTACTTATCTTCTCATGGTTGGAGGTCTGATCCTCATTAGGTGCCTCCCGTAATTTACTGGTTTTGACAATATGGGGTCATGGGCTTCTAGCCCTCTAGACCCCTAGACTGCATAATAAGGAATTTCTCTATTGGGTTCACAGAGAACTATGGTGTCCATCTCTCCAAAGGCAGACTCTGGACTCTCTGTGAAAACAATTGGCCTGCGTTTAATGTTAAATAGCCCTCCACAGGGTCTCTGGATGTTCATGTTATTTAGTCTATCTGGAAGGTCATTACAGGGACCCCTCGTCATCCTGATCAGTTTCCCTATATCGACCAATGGTTATATTTAGTCCAAACCCCACCTCCATGGTTAAAAGCATGTTTTCTTAAAACTCAGGACCCTTCCCTTAAACCTGTAAACCACACTATATGGAGACAGAGCTTCTAACAATTCCAGCTACTCGGAAGGCTGAGGCGGAAGGATCACCGGAGCCCAACAGGCGAGGCTGCGGTGGCCAGGAGCGGCCACTGCACTCCAGTCTGGGCGACAGAGTGAGACTCCAACTCAAAAAAAAAACCAAAAAACAAAACAGGGTTCTATATACAAAGGCCCCTGGCTAACTCTTCAAGGAAAACTTGTTTTACCTGTTTCTCAAAAAAATGAAATCTTGCCAAAATCCACCGTTCTCAGAGAAATCATAGGTTTTTAACCTGCCTGGTAAAATCAATCATGCACATTCATCTTTCCACCTGGGATAATTGCCAGCAGCTCCTTTTAACCCTAATTACTTCTGAAAAGCCAAAGCACATTAGAGCTGAGACTAAAAAGTCTGTCCTGGCCTCAGTGGCTGGTACAGAGGAGAAAAGTCAGGAAATGTTAGAGGAGGTTTTTGCCTCCTCTCACCCGGATTGGGACCCTGACATTTTGGCAGAGTCTAAAACATTAAAAACTTATCACCGGACTCTATTAACTGGTTTAAAGGGAGCAACGCGAAAACCTATTCATCTTTCCAAAACTACCGAGATTATTCAGGGTCCCGAGGAGTCACTGGGAGCCTTTCCTGAATGTCTTCAGGAAACATTCCGTACCTATACCCCGTTTGACCTCTCAGTACCCAAGAATGCTCAGGCTATCAATTTGGCTTTTGTGGTTCAGGTGCCTCCTGACATCCAGAAGAAGTTACAGAGATTTGAGGGTTTTACAAGAATAAACATTTCTCAGCTGCTCGAGGTAGCGCAAAAGATTTTTAATAACCAAGATGCTGAAAAACAGAAACAGGAAGACAAGAAAATGAACAGAGCAACAAAATGGCAAACAAAAGTATTAGTTGCTGCTATTCAGGCCTCCCAACTTGGCTCAAGGCCAGCACATAAAACAAAGAAATTTTAAAAAGACAAAACAAAAAACAAAAAACCTGGATGCATCTAGCTAGCCAAGAATCAACGTGCATATATAAAAATTTGGGTCACTGGGTAAAAGATTGTCCTAACCACCCAAAGACAGAGGACCCATAGTCATTTCTGGTCCTGCCCTCTACTGGTGAAACTGAAAATGAACTGAAAATGACTCAGACTGAGAAGGCCAGGGTTGTTTTTCCTTAGGCCCCCCAAAAGCCCATGGTAACCACCACTATCGGGGGCTACCCAGTCCAACTCTTAATAGACACTGGGGTGGAACTGTCAGTCCTAAAGTCACCATTAGGACCCATATCCAAGAAGCAAATTTCTGTTCAAGGGGCAACAGGGGCAATACCAAACTACAAGTTCACCTCCACTGGATGGTTGATCTAACAGCTCCTGACTGCCCATACCCTCTCATGGGCCGAGATTTGCTCCAGAAACAAACAGCAACTATTATATTCTCGCCTGATGAAACTAAAATGTATATTCCTACTGACACTGCTTATCAAATGCTAGTCATTGTTCCGCTTTCTGAAAAATACCTCTTAGCTTCTTCTGATTCTCCCACTAAAAATATCTTGTCAAATTTGCTTTTACAGTTACAGCAGAAACTTCCTTCAGTCTGGGCAGAGACCAGCTCACCGGGATTGGCAAAGCATCACCCTCCGGTTTTGATCTGAACTCAGGGGACACCAGTCAACTAACTTGGACTCAGTTACCACAGGGTTTCAGGAACTCCCCAACCCTTTTCGGGGAAGCCTTGCAACAGGATTTGTCAGGGTTCCATTCCTTACACCCTGAATGTACTTTCCTTCAGTATATAAATAATCTCTTATTTGTGGCTGCAGACTTGGATACTTCTTTAAAAGGTACTAAGGCTCTGTTACAGCTCCACCAAAACTTAAACTACCATGTGTCAGTGAAAAAGGTACAGTTCTGCTCAACCAAAGTTTCCTACCTGGGATACTGGCTAACAAAGGGTGAGCCCTGACCTCGGCCCGGAAAGAAGCCATTCTTCACATTCCCACGCCAACCACAAAGAAACAGGTACAGGAATTCCTGGGGGTGGCGGGATGTTGCTGGTTATAAATTCCTGGCTTTGCTGAAATTGCCAAACTTCTATACACTGCCATGGCAGGGCACCAGCCCCTGCGATGGACTGCTTGCTACTGAGGAACAAGCATTCCAGCAGTTAAAGATGGCTTTCACTCAAGCCCTGGCTTTAGCCCTCCCAGATGTTACCAAGCCTTTTCACGTGTTCATTCATGAACAAGAAATTGCAAAAGGGGTCCTCACTCAGACCTTAGCACCCTGGAGAAGACTGGTGACTTACTTGTCAAAAAATCTGGACCAGTGGTCTCTGACTGGCCCTCTTGTCTCTGGGCCATTGCTGCCATAACCATACTAGTTAAGGAAATAGATAAATTGACTTTCAGCGAAAACCTGGCTTTAACTGTTCCCCATGCTATTAAAACTCTGCTCCAGGGAGGATCTGGCTGTGGACGTCAAACTCACGTATCACCCAGTATCAAAACCTCCTACTTGACCAACCTAGCCTAACTTTCTCTCCTACTCAATGCCCCAATCCAGCTACCCTGTTACCCAATGATAATCTGGAAATGCCAGTTCATGACTGTGAAGACATGTTGAACATCTCTCAGGCTAGCCGACCTAATCTTTAGGACACTCCCTTAAGTCAGGCTGATGCTGACCTATTCACGGGTGGTAGCAGCCTGTTAATAGGGGAGTCCGCAAGGCTGGTGCAGCTGTAACCACAACTCATGACATAATCTGGTCACAGGCATTGCCTCAAGGTACCTTGGCTCAAAAAGCTGAGTTAATTGCTTTAACTCAGGCCCTGCACTGGGGAACAGAAAAGTCAGTAAATATCTTCACTATAGTCAGTCTCTTTTAAAGGCTATATGACTTCCCAAAGAGGTAGCTGTCATTCACTGCAGTGGACATCAAAAATCAGACAATTTCCAATTGAGCCCCTGACTATCCTGCTAACTAAGACCTTTCCAATTCCTTCTCTTCCAAGACAGACTACCTACACCCAGGGGGGAAAAAAAAGAACAAGTGGATGGGGCAGGGGCCCACAAGGATCCTATCGGATGGTGGGTCAAAGACTCTAAAATTATTCTGCCTGAAGCTCTCAGACATACTTTGGTAAGACAACTACATTCTACCACCCATTTGGGAAGGATCAAAATAACTGAGCTGTTTAACCATTTTTATCATGTTAATACCTTAGAAGTAAAGCTGCAACAGCAGCCTCCATGTGCTTTGCCTGTGCCCAAGTCAATGCAAAGCATGGACCCAGACCTCCAGACGGCATCAGGGCCCAAGAATTAAATCCCGGAGAAAAAAAAAAAAATTTCACTGAAATAAAACCTCCCCATGTGGGATATAACTATCTACTAGTGTTTATAAATACTTTTTCTGGATGGGTAAAAGCTTTTGCCACAAAGAATAAAACTGCCCTTGCAGTTACAAGTTTTCTATTAAATAAAGTTATTCCTAGGTTTGGGCTCCCTCTCTCCATTGGCTCTGTTAGCGGTCCTGCCTTTACCTCTTCCATAGCCCAACTGGCCAGCAAGGCACTGGATATAACTTAAAAATTACATTGTGCCTACCGGCCACAAAGTTCTAAACAGGTAGAATGCATAAACCGAACTTTTAAGACTACTTTAACCAAATTAATAATAGAAACCGGTGAAAAGCAGGTAAACCTTTTGCCTCTGGCCCTTCTCCAGGCCTGATGCACCCCCTATAAGGCTGGGTTTACCCCATATAAAATCATGTTTAGAAGACCCCCCCTCCTCTGTTGCCCCGGTTGCAAATTTCATCCTAAAAATACTAATTAATCTCTGTTTAAGTATCTCTAGCCCCTCCAGCAGGTCCAGGCCGCTGTCCACTCCGGCGTCTGTGCTGTTTTGTCCACTCCGTCTTCCACGCCTTGTCATCCATTTCAGTCCAGAGACCTGGTTTTCATTAAAAAGTTCCAAAAGAAAAAAGTAACTCCTGCCTGGAAGGGACCCTTTATCGTCACCATCGCCACTCCAACAGCACTCAAAGTCAATGGGATACTGGCTTAAATTCATCACACCCGAGTCAAGAGAGCCACGGAAACTGACGTCGTTCCACCTTGCTCAGCCAACTGGACTGCAACAAGGGACCCTAAGAACCCTCTCAAAATCACCCTCTGAGCCCACCGACCTGCTTCAACCACACCGCAGGCTAACCAACTGATACACACCTGAAACGTAAGACTCCAAATACCCAAAATAGACTGATTTACTGGTTAACAATTCTTTAAATGCATTGTAATAATTCCTTAGCCCTTGCCTTTGTCATCCCACTTGCTTTAACTTTTGGTCTAAGTCTTATAACCTGCATTACTGCTGAAATGTTCAACAATAAGCCTATCTTATGTATTACTCTTCATGTACTTCCCCAGGTATATGCTTACAGCGGTCCTAAAGGGACCCTTTTATTCAATCCTCCTGGTCTTCCAGCAACTCATTGGAAATGTGCTGTCCCCCTACTAGTGCCTGCCTTAATCAGGTTCATCATAGCTGGAACAGCTGCAATCAGCACCACTGCCCTGGTCCATGGAGAATTAGGGCTAACTACCTTTGCACAAGACATGAATTCTGACTTAAATTACATGCAATCTGCTATAGACCACCTCCATGACCAGGTGGACTCCCTAGCAGAAGTTGTCCTCCAGAATCATAGAGGCCTAAACTTGCTTTTCTTATCCCAAAGGGGACTTTGTGCTGCTCTTGGAGAAGCTTATTGTTTCTTTGCAAACAAATCTGGAATTATTAAAAACACCGTCCAAAAAGTCTGAGAAAATATTAACAGACAACAAAGAAAAATAAACAATGATAAATCTTGGTTCCAATCCTTGTTTGATTGGAACCCCTGGTCAACAACTCTCATCACCAGTTTGGTTGGCCTGCTTATCCTCCGTTTGCTTGTAAAGCTCTGTATATTCAATTGGTTTATCAATTTTGTCAAATAACAAATCAATTCTTATGCATGTAAAAACCTATTATAATTCCATACCCATGACCAATGAGTCAACGAATTGACTCATGTACAACTAAAAGGGGGGAATGAAATAGCTAATGAAATACGTAAAATAATTGCAATAGGACATAAGTAACTCCATTTTATTAAAATCCTCCATCTTAGCTGTCTGCCTGACCTAAAAATGATCCCCCCAGTGTGTACATGTAATTGTTGTAACGTTCCCATAACCACAGACCCACAGCCTTGTTCCCCTGAGCTGTTCACACTGACCGTTTAAAAACTCCCTAGCTACAAGTTCCATGTAATTATATGCTTTGTCAGCTGAAATCAAATGTTATGCCAAAAAATTATCCCCTGCAAAATTCCCCTTGCCACATCCCCATATCTTGTTCCTATATTTTGTTCCTTTTTGTTTTTAGTTCCTTGTACCCTCATGCCCCTGCTACGTAGCCCACTTGTGATTTTTGCCTTTATAAACTTCTTGATAATTTTGCTCAGTGTCGAGAGCTTTCTTGGCATGAGATACTCTTGACCACATGCTAATAAAGAACTCATAATTAATTCACTCGGTGGGCTGGCAATTCTCCTTTCTCACAGTTTGGCTATAACATAGTACTGTAATAGGTTTATAATACTTTTCACACAAATAAAACAAAAAAGAAACAAACACAAAAAATATGCTATACAGCGTTGTACAGTACACAAAAGCACAACTAATTGTAGAGGATACACACACATGTCAATGTATGCCAGACAAGTGAAGTAACTTACATGATTGGACATGCAAATGCACATTTGCATCTTTGAAAGTTTGTGGCTTGATGGTTTGTATGTAGGGAACTTATTGTATAGTTATACATTCATTGTATCCATTTCACCTCTGGTTCATCCAATAACTTATTAGTCTGGCTTCTACTCACTGTTCAGCAGAAATTTGAAGATCCCCTGCTAAAAACTTTAACAGTCTCTTCTCAATCTTACCCACCCTAATTCTACAATGGCATTTCCTAAAGAAGGTTTAAGTCACTTGAAAAAACAGAGCTGAGCACAAATAAGATTTGGAAATATTGGGTTGTGTAGTTTTGAATAGATTTCTTTACTGCAGCACTAATTTATGCTCTAAATCTGCATTGTGTTTTCCAAGTAGAGGATAAAGTTGATGACTAAACTGACTACTTTTCTTTTCATTGCCAGATTCCTAGCTTTAAATGTGATTTACTCTCCAACCCGATTCTAGCAAATAAAGAAGGAAAAATCAGCCGGGCTCAGTGGCTCAGCCTGTAATCCCTCGCCTTGGGAGGCTGAGGTGAGTGGATTGCCTGAGCCCGCGGGTTCGAGACCTACCTGGGCAGCTTGGTGAGATCTCATCTCTACAATAAATCAAAAAACTAGCTGGGCGTGGTAGCGGGCACTTGTAGTTCCAGCTACTTGGAAGGCTGAGGCGGAAGGATCGCCGGAGCCCAGTGGGTCGAGGCTGCGGTGACTGGGAGTGGCCACTGCACTCCACTGGGAGACAGAGAGAGACTACAACTCAAAAAAAAAAAATAAAAAGGAAGGAAAAATCAAAGTATTTTGTGACTCTATAAAACTTTTTTGGGGGGACTCTGATCTTTTAAAACAATTACCTGTTCTGTTCAGAGTTTACCACCACCACCTGTACAACTTCATTTACATATCAAGTAACTCTGCTCCCTTATCTTCCTCAAGCTGTCCATTTCCTTGACTGCTTTCAAGGTAGTTGTCAGTCAGAAAATCTTTGAATCCACCTACAGCCTGTAGGGGAGGAACCTTCCCAACTCCTGCAACCCCCACCTTGGAAATGTCCCACCTCTCTGGACTGAACCAATGTAGGGTCTCACATGTGTTGGTTTATGGATTCTGTAATCTCTGTCCTCCTACATTGTATATAACCAAGATATCATTCAACCACAGTAGGCACACGTTCTCAGGACCTCCTGGGGATGTAGGCCATGGGTCTAGGACCTCAAGAATATTTTGAGGTATCTTTTTGCCAGCATAGTAAATATGGTATTCCAAACTTTTTAATCAATAGATTAAACAGATTCTTATTATATGGAGCATATTGCAGAATTAGAGCTCTGAGAGTCATAATATGGGAAACACTGCTTATTTATATTGCGTGTGGTCCAAGGATGCTTACATCAGATCACTTTGGATGCCCATTATTGATATAAAAGATCATAGCCATGTCTCAGAATGTCAAAAGGACTTCTATCAGAAGTTAAATGAGAATAAACTTTCAAGGAGCATGGAGAAATTAACATGTCAGAACAATAAGACATGCCTGGGCCCCTCATACTTTGAGGGCTACCATATTATCACTGGATTGCTTAGCATGCACTGTTATATAATAAATAAATAAATTTCTTTCTGGTATAAGCTACTGCTATTTTTGCCTTTGATAATGCAACTGATCCAAAAACTAATTAACTCAGAGACAAAAAGAGAACCTACTTTCTGACTAATCACAGTGAGTGAATTTAAGTATCATAAAACATAGATTTATCATAATGCATGAATTTCTCTGTTGTGTTTTCCTGCTATTTAAGGCAGAAAGGTAAAGAATCTCTTTTCAAAGTGTTTGATTGCAGGCTGTGTTAACCTATCTGGAATGTAAACCTCATTATCTATATGGAGATCAAGGTTTGATAGATGTAATAATTGAAGAAAGTTATAACATGACTGGTAAGAGATACTGATAAATTATATCTATTCAGATAGAACTGAACTTACAATGTATTCTTTTTAAAAGTATTTTTTGTTAGAATTAATCTGTTCTCCAATACTATAAACATTTCACTAATTTCTTGTACTTGAAATTTCAGTCTGGCATATACATATATATGTATATGTACATGTGTGTATATATATATATATATATATATACACACACACACACACTTTTTTTTCTGCAGAGGAGTATCAGGAATGTGAATAAATTCAAGATACATAATCTATTTTTTAAATTTATTTTTCATTATTGTATTCATGGACCCTGGGTACTGAATCAAGATAATATGGAATGCTTCACGAATTTGCATGTCATCTTTACATGGGAGACATGTTAATTTTCTCTGTGTCATTCTAATTTAAGTATACATGCTGCTAAAATGAGCACAAAATAAAAAGATGTTGCTGATGGGGAGAGGGTGCAGCGCAACACTCTGTGGGTTCTTTGGTCCACTACAGAAAAGCATTTCAGATGGGCCAGTATAGTTTTGAAACATAAGTTATCAAAGAGAGAAGAAAGACGTGCCAGAAAGGCATGGGTGTTTTGAACAAAGATTATACATTTGCTTTTGACAAAAAGCTTGACATACCTACATAATGATTATTATGCTAAAAGTGTGGGCTACAGGTATCCGATCTATCTGATCTGAGTTTAAATTACCATCTCCCCACCTTCAATGAGCTAAGGCTTTTCCTGAACACACATTTTGCCTTTGACAGGAAACTTGATTATGTTAATCCATGAGCTAAAAGGTGGGCTAAACCTTTGATGAGCTAAGGAGTGGGCTTGCACTGGTACCTCAGCATTCCAGCCCGCAGGGTGGTAAGATGTCTGAACACCTTCCAAGTAGCTGGAACTACAAACGCATGCCACCACGCCTGGCTAGTTTTTGTTATTTATTGTAGAGACGAGATCTCACCAAGTTGCCCAGGCTGGTCATGAACCCCTGGGTTTAGGCAGTCCTCTTGTCTTGGCTTCCCAAAGTGCTGGGATTATAGGTTATGGAGTTTTTAATAGTATCCCAAACACTGTTTATAGTAGATGCTCCTTATGCAAAACTGTGGCGCCACTTAGCCTTGCCATAAATTTTAAGTACGGCAGGTTTTACTACTTATGCAGCAAGTAGAGAAATGAAATGAAACTGGGTATATTGACAACTCAGGTGATAGCTAATCACCTTTTGTACAAGGGCTATGAGGCCTGTGGTTACCAGCATAATTTAAATGACAGACTCCAATCCCTGTGGTTTTATTATAAGTAGCAGTGAAATTATAGCAAGGAAAAGGCTGAATAGGTAAAGAAACCTCAGAGGAAAGTATTCCACGTGTATCAGTTCCATTAAATAGGTGTGTCTCATTTTTGAGGGTAGTATTGCAGGTGGACTGGCTTTCCATAGATAACATAGAAAAACAGATCATTTACATTTATATGGAGACAGAAGAAAAAACAAAGGTTAATGTCTGGAATAGTTTATAAATTTTTAGAGTTTTTCATGTATCTGCAGATTGTGGTGGCAACATGACAGATTTTTTTTCTGGACTGTAGTTTGAATCAGGCATTTGAGTGAACTTTTAGTGAAGTTTATATAAAATCTGTAGAAAAATTTGAAAATGTTAGTCTGGAGATTTGTATTCAGTAAAGACTTCAGGATGCAGTTCAAATTACCAAAAAGTCGGGCTCGATGGTTCAGCCTGTAATCCCACGACTTTGGGAGGCTTGGGTGAGTGGATTGCCTTAGCCCGCGGGTTCGAGACCCGCCCGGGCAGCGAGATCTCATCTCTACAATAAAAAAAAAAAAAAAAAAAAATCAGCCAGGCGTGG
>NW_007258208.1:616991-662722 GCF_000164805.1 Carlito syrichta | reverse complement strand
GGCCAGGAGTGGCCACTGCACTCCAGTCTGGGTGACAGAGTGAGACTCCAACTCAAAAACAAAAAACAAAAAAACCCCCCCAAAAATGATAAAAACTCAAAAACAATGAGCAAGAGAATTTAAAACTGGTGTACTATAGTTTCTTTTGAACCATAATTTCTCCCTCTATTCCTCCATTTCTATTAAAGATAAATTAGAGTAGGACCAGTTTATTTTCAAAATAAGTTTTAGACTTATCATATCTTATTTGCATAAAGTGGAACAAGAATAATTATTTGCCATATGGGCTCTTTTTTTTTTTTTGAGTTGGAGTCTCACTCTGTCACCCAGACTGGAGTGCAGTGGCATGCTCCCGGCCACTGCAGCCTCGACCTGCTGGGCTCTGGAGATCCTTTTGCCTCAGCCTTCCAAGTAGCCGGAACTACAGGCACGTGCTACCATGCCCAGCTAATTTTTTATTTATTGTAGAGACGAGGTCTCACCAAGTTGCCTAGGATGGTCTTGAACCCTCGGGCTCAGGCAATCCACTTGCCTCTGCCTCCCAAAGTGCTAAGATTACAGGCTTAGCCACCGAGCCTGGCCTGGGGCTCTTTTTTGGAACTCTTTCCATAAGGAATCTCAGATTTGATTCTTCAAAAGCCTCTGAACCCAGCCAAAGCCAGTATTTCCAATCATATCTTGTTACAAAAGAAAACCAATTCTTATTGAACTTATGCAAATAACCATACTGTCATACATCAATAGTCACAAAAAGTTTTCACATTTTGGAGAAATTAGGTAGAGAGAAAGATATACGTTTCAAATTTTGCTTACAAGAGCATACTTTACCCACTTGTGAAAGATTGTAAATATCTCCAAGAAAACATTTTTCTTTTGACTCTGAAAAAACATAACAACAATAATTAGCAATACTTCAAACAAAATCATTTGGTTTTTATCAATGAAGCTTACTCAATTAACTCTCATTCTGTCCTATATTGAGTCAGCAATCCTCTTGGACACATAAGTTTTTAAATAACAGTCCTGGAAAGGTTTTTCTTTAGTTTAATGGCACAATCTCCAAAGCTGCTAGAAATTGGCACTAAAGAACAATTGCCAAGGTGTTATAGCTGATTATAAGCTGCTTTGGAAAGGGATTAAAGTAAAACAATAATTGTGAATGACAGCCTGATAGAAGTTCCTGTCCACCAGAGTACAAAGTCAGAAAAAGATTTCAGATACTGTCTTTGGGTTTTACAATAGATGTCACTTATAAAACAATTCCCCTGACCAACAGGTACTACCTACCAGTCCTAAGTCATTATGGCAGCAGTTCAGGAGTGTGAGAAATGAACTTACCTGTCCAAAATCAAAGGATGGACATAGAGACATGGAGTGCAGCAGAAGAGAGACTTTAATGGTAGGCTTGCAAGATCGGGTGTCTGGTGGGCAGGCACACAGGGGCTGTTAGGGTTAGTATATTTGTAACCTAGAATGCTAGTCCCTCCCCTGGGTCTCCCATAGGCTGGTCTCCATAGACCCTTATATATAACCCTTTCCTGGAGGTGGCCTACATGGCATATAACCCTTTCCTGGAGGTCGCCTACATGGCACACATCAATTGAGTCACGCAATTAGTTCATTTGCATGTCCTATTTGTTGACTGGTTTAGAGTTGCTAGAAAATCCCTTTATTTACATGTGCTATTTGCTGATTGGTTTACAGGATTTCATTCTGATTGGTTCACTCCAAAATTTGAACATAACCCGCCAAAGTGAAAGCCTCTAAAAAAGAGAAGTGACTCAGCAAAGGTATTTAAACATGACTCAGGGTACATTTTGAAAATAAATCACTCTATTTCTTATAGGAGAAAGGTGTGAGGGGAGAAGTGGTCTGTGGAGACCAAAGTCGCTTTTTGGTCTTTCAGATGACTTCCAGTCTCCTCAAGCAGTCATTTGTTGATTGGGGCAGCTTCCCCTCCTCCCCAGGAGTCTAACACAGAAATTATTTATTTTTAGCTTTTAGTTTTTTGAGTTGGAGTCTCACTCTGTTGCCCAGGCTGGAGTGCAGTGGCATGCTCACGGCCACCGCAGCCTTGACCTGCTAGGCTCAGGTGATCCTTGCGCCTCAGCCTTCCAAGTAGCTAGAACTACAGGTGTGTTTCACCATGCCCAGCTAATTTTTTGATTTATTGTAGAGATGAGGTCTTGTCCAGTTGCCCAGGCTGGTCTCTAACCCATGGGCTCAGGCAGTCCTCTCACCTTGGCCTCCCAAAGTGCTGGGATTAAAGATGTGAGCCACCACAGCTGGCTGCACAAAAGTAATTTAAATAAACTTAGAAGCAACATATTCATTAACTTTTAATCATAGCTGTAGTTTTTACTTCATGACCTGATATTACTTCTATATAGGCAGTTGATATTATATAGTTGGAAACACATAAATATAACCTTAGGAACATTAAACACTTTTCATGTTTGACAATGTTTCCTATGTGATTTTAGTACACTAAATGAGTTAAATGTCTTTTTGGATTTCAGAGAAAGCTGATACTAAAAAGTTTTTTAAAAGACTAGAAAGACTGGATTGAGAACTTACAATTTTTATATTGGAAAGTTTGTTAAATATTAAAGGTTTCAAAAGCATGACATCATAACACAAGATTTCAATCACTGTAAAATAGTCATTGATTTAGTCAAAGATTTTGAAAAGCAAAATTCTTACTCTTTGATAGAGGAGCTCCATTTCCTTAAAAAAAGAAAGATAGTAGTGGGGTTAACTGAATCTGTCCCTTTCCCCCTCCTTTTTATTTTGTAGCTTACCTTAAAAGTATACAAAAACCTTTAATTATGTCTTGAAATCATACAAAATCTTATTTAAAAGAGAATAGCAAATTTTATCTACGTGTATTTTGGGTGTATTAATAACATCAAAGCTAATTTTAATAAAACCCTATAAACATATTTATCAAAATTTGATCAGTTTGACCATAAGGTAAGATTTCTATAAACTTATTATAACATTCTATAATTTTTTATTAAAGAACAGATTAAGCCGGGCTCGGTGGCTCAGCCTGTAATCCCGAGCCTTTGGGAGGCTGAGGTGAGTGGATTGCTTGAGCCCGCGGGTTCGAGACCCGCCTGGGCAACTTGGCGAGACCTCATCTCTACAATAAATCAAAAATTAGCAGGGCATGGTAGCACGTGCCTGTAGTTCCAGCTACTTGGAAGGCTGAGGTGGAAGGATTGCCAGAGCCCAGCAGAGGGTGGGTGACAGAGTGAGACTCCAACTCAAAAAAAAAATAAATAAAAATAAATAAAGAATAGATTAATGCTCTAAAAACAAAACAAAACAAAACTATTTTGACATGGAGGCCTAGATTCCGGTCAAGAATCAGTATGTTTAATTTATAGAAAGCTAAATTACAATTACATGCTTTGGAAAATGTAGTTTATTTATAAAGTAAACTAGAGTGAGCGAGAGAGAGGAGGCTCAAATATCCAAGGCAGGGGAGCCAGGAAACATGAGAGTCATAGCTCAAGGAGCCACATGGTCAGACCATAGCTTAGCTTAGAAGTAGCTATAAAATTTATTTTACATATGATAACTCTATCATCAACCTTTTACAACTTGTTCAAATCTTTAGTTTTACTATTATCATTTTTACCTTGGGATAAAATTCTACTTTCTCAACTTTTTCTATTTAGTTTATCCATTATTTTCATTTCTTTAATTTTTTTAATCTAAAATTGTCTTTCTTACATTTGATAGAGTTACTTATACACATCAATTACAATGTTAACTTTTAGTGACTCTTATCTTTAGTTAAAATCTAGAAGACAAGTAATTTTAATTATGTACCAAAAGCAGAGTCCAGGACAATATGTGGGGCTATGCTTTATATCTTAACAGCTTGAATCTAAAGACATAAGTTTATAGACAACTTAAGTACAAAAAGTATTGCAGAAGCAAAGTTTTATATTTTAAAATGTATAGCAGAAATAGTATTTGACCAATGGACTAATAGACTCAGACAATATATCTAAATTTTGAAAGATTTTTTTTTTAACCAATATTAACACTGTAGTTTCTTACTAAAGATTACTAAAGTCATGGGAATAAAAGGCATGAGTTAAAGTTTCTATTTTTGATAAAGCATGTTAAATGCTTATTTTTCTTTTTAAACTAATTACTTCAAGTTTTTAAATATATTTTGACAGATTAGTATTTTAAGAAAACACTGTTATTTTGACATAATGGCATTCTGGCCTAACAACAGTGTGACTTTAATGCTAATGGATAATTTATTTAAAAAACTAAGAAATTCCCTTTAGCAAATTTGATCATTCATAGAATTCCTTTCATGTTTCTTTCCACAGACTTTCCACAGACCATCCATGACTTGTTTGGACTTTTTGTTTTGCCTTATACCTTCCTTTTTTCTCCCCAAATAACCAACCATTTTATTATAGGACAAAAATTTACCATATGAGATCCTTTCTTATACAAAATTATTTCTTGATCATCTTCCTTACCAAAAATATACCTTTAAATTCGTAACTTCCTTCACATCTCTCTCTCCTACTTACTGGTTCTTTTTTTTTTCCTTCCTTTTTTTATAGATCATTTTTCTAAATTTATAATTTGAATTAACCTTTAAGTAAACTTGATTAAGACAAAACTATTTCTTTTTTTCCCCCAGTTTTAAATGAGTATTTAATGTTTATATTTAGTTAAAACTGACTGAACTGTGTAAGGAAAACAAAAAGTAAAATTTGGGTGCTATAATGGACCCCTGCTGGGGTCTGGACTTGGGCGTATTAGAAGGTGACTGATACTGGGTCAGCAAGCCATGTTGTAATACATGTTGATTAGAGGTTGTCTGTGGGGTCAATTTAAAAGATAAGTGAAACGTTTAATTCTTGAAATGACATCAACTCTCACTGGGGAGCAAGTGTTAGAAGAGGTTTAGCATGGTTGACCAGGGCTGAATGGCTGGCATTTGTGTTAATTTAGAAATCAATATGGGTTCCAAAGGCCTAATATTCACTGGAGGGTGGGGATTGTTGGGGTGAAGGTAAAGGTGGTATTGGGCATAGTAAAGGTTCTCAGGGCCTCAGTGCAACCATTTTTTGGCCAACTGTTCCACCTTCCCTCCAGAAGAGGGTGCACACTTTTCCAATGTTCCACTTGTCTGCACAGTGGACAAAGTCCTGGAGGTTTTGGCCTCTAGGGGAAATTATGTTCCAAGTGTCCCCATTGACTGCGTTTATAGCAACAGATACCATCCCCCTTAATAGGTTTGTTCTTACTGGGTTCCTGTCAGGTGGCTACAGTTTTGTCAATAATGGTGACTGCTAATTTGCAGTATACCTGTCTTTGGTCCTGCTACCACCTATGCTGGTGTCTCCGCCCCCGCCTCCTGCCCCCCCCGCAATGTTTCAGTTGTTAGAAACCTTAACAGTCTCCTATAATTGAAAGTTTGGCGTTTGTGGTCCTAAGTCCAGCTTTTGGAGCTGGGCATCTAATGCTTCAATGATAAAATTTTGTTTGTATAGTGGTGATATAAAGACATAAAGTCCTGTACATAAGGAACTTCTGACCATTTCTGTTCTCATTTACAAAATAATTTTAACTGCAATATGATATTAAAATTAAGTTCTGTTCTTGCTCTAAACCTTATTATATGCTAATTTGTACTATATTCAAATCTTATTGCAATAGTATATTAACTTTTTTGTTTTAACCTGTCCAATTCTAATTTTTTTTCAGTTTATTAAAATTTGACGCAATGGGGAGTCTGAGGGTATAGATTGAGTACATTCCTCAAAAAAAACCCTCAGAATTTTGTCTTTGAATCTTTGAGTGCTGCATTCCTCAAAGGAAAATTCTGAAATGAAAAATAAAGGCTATGGCTGGGCTCAGTGGCTGAAGCCTATAATCCCAGCACTTTGGGAGGCCAAGAATTGCCTGAGCCTACTGGTTCAAGACCAGCCTGGGCAACATGGTGAGACCTTGTCTCTATAATAAACAAACAAACAAACAAATAAATAAATAAGCTGGGTGTGGTAGCATGTGCCTGTAGTTCCAGCTACTTTGGAAGGCTGAGGTGGAAGGATCGTCGAGTCCAGCAGGTTGAGGCTATGGTGGCCGGGAGTATGCCATTGCACTCCAGCCTGGGTGTCAGAGTGAGACTCCAACTCAAATTAAAAAAAGAAAAAGAAAAAGGAAGGCCACAAACAGTGATGCCAGGCATTCCTGGGTCCCTGATGACCACCTGAGCCAAGCATCCTTGGTCCCTCCCCCTATATCCACCTATGTAGGACTTTTCTTGAATGCCTTATGTGTCTTGTGACTTGAGCCATGAATGAGGTTTAATCAGAGACTTCCTAATAGCATCGTTTGAAGTGGTCTGATGCTATATACCAAAGACTGCATATTGGCAGTCACCATTATTGACAGAACTGTAGCCACCTGACAGGAACCCGGTAAGAACAAACCTACTAAGGGGGGTGGTATCCATTGCTATAAATGCAGTCAGTAGGGACACTTGAAACATAATTTCCCTCAGAGGCCAAAACCTCCAGGACCTGTTCATATTTTTAGAGTGAACAGACTGTTTGGATGGGAAATGGTCTGTTCCCACCCATTTCTAATTTCCAGTTGTTAGAATCCTCTTATAGATCACTGAATTGTAGTTTTAAGAGGTACCAGAGGTTGGTGTGAGGCTTTTGGAAAAGAAATGAGGTATGGACAATCAGGTGGGAATGGTCAATGAGCATACCTTATTGTACCACACAGAGAGCAGCCAGCATCTAAGGCTTCATCGGTCCTGAAGAAGTTAGCCAGGTGCAGTAAAGTGACTGAACTTTCTTTTCCAAAAAAAGAAAACTTTCAGTAAACTTCACATAATAAGCAATGGTGTTATTCACCAATAATGTTTTTTTTTTGTTTTTTTTTTTTAAATCAGTCCTGTGTCTTTATTAAAGAGAGTTAGAAAGAGACCAGACCCGGCGACCAAGGGTGAGGTACTGGCCAGGAGGGTGGCATGGCCTCAGGCCCTGGGGATTCAAGAGCAGACGGCTGGCCTGGGAGGGGCCGAGGAGATCAGGTCCTGGAAGCAGCTGAGGAGGTGCCCCAGGGCACTTTCAGGCACTGGGGCCATCGGCTGGTTCTGTGGGCAGGGGCTGGGGGGTAGGACGCCAGGTAGGTTGGGCTGGCCTGGAATCTCCCTGAGGCCACCCTGCCTTGCCTACCTAGATCATCCACTGGTCCTGATCCTGTCCGTTGCCTTCCGTGTCCACCTCACTGACCTCTCCATCATCAGGTGACTCACTGTAGTCATTCTTCTCATCCATGTCCTGCATGTCCTCATCATCCTCTGAGTCGTCTTCACTATCCTCATCATCTTCATCATCTTCCTCTTCGCCATCATCATAGTGCCCTGAGGCTGGCTTGCCAATGGGAACCAGGTTGTTGTCTTCCTCTGTGATGCTTTGGAGCCAAGCCTGGTGCTGCTGTTCCTGTTGCTGCAGCTCTGTCTCTTCCACACAGGGTCGATCCGGCTTAAACCACAGCATCTCAGTCGCACAGGGGAAGAATGAGGGGAACAAGGTAGACATGGCTCCTAGACGCGCCGGGAGGCTGCAGGCGGCAGCGATCCGGAAGCGCTTCACCCAGCCCGGGCGGAAGAACCCACCAGAATCCGGGACTCACCTACCAATAATGTTTTTTAAAAAAATACCCTTATCATCTCCTGGAGGGGCAATTTATTTTTGGTATTGGTCATAAGTTGTATGTTCCTTCAACAAATGGTGAAGTCGTAAGAAGCAAGGGTTAAGCATAAACTTTTTTAAAAAATAGTTTTTTGCACCATCAAGTTTCTAGAATGCCTGGATGTCTGGTTGAAAAAGCGAATTAGAATGGCATCACCTTTTTTTTCTCCCTCTATAAGTTAGCAGGATCCCTTAACCAGAGGAAGGGTTTAAAATATATATGGTCATATCTAAGTAAGTTTCCAACTGTTTTACAAGGACAGATAATTTATTGTAATCTATCTTGGGTGAGGCTCAAACCTTTGGAAAAGACCCACTTCTAAATAACCTGGCTCTTAGCATTTGAAAATAATAACTGTTTGTTCAAACAGCAAAAGAAAAACCTTTCATCCCCATTCTAAGTAGAAATCTTTCCTTCCTCCTTCCCACCAGTAGAATAGTGAAAGTGAGGCATGACTGAAAGAAAAAGGGACCTTCCAGTTTCTACTCAGAATGAAATTCAGTTTCTTCCATCGCCTCTGTGCCTTCCATCAGAAAGGATCACTCGAGGCTCAATTATGCATAATACAGGGGTCAGGCCTCTTCCCACCTCCACTAACCTCTAGTTAGGGAGGCCCTCAGCAATCCTGAAGCAGGGAGCAGAGACTGAGGACGGGGGAGACCATTCACAGATTGGAATGGCATCAATTCTCACTGGGGAGCAAGTGTTAGAAGAAAGAGGTTTAGCATGGGTGGCCAGCATTAAATAGCTGGCACTTGTGTTAACTAAGAAATCAACTTGGGTTCCAGAGGTCTAATATTCAGAGGAGTAAAAGTAGAAGCAGCAGAGACCAAGAGGAGAGAAAGACACAGAGAGAGATAGAGAGTGAGAGGCACACAGAGAAAAACAGAGAGAGGGAGAGAGGGGAAGAGAGGGGGAGAGAAAAGGAGAAGTAGAGGGGAAGAGAGAGGGAAGGGGGAGAGAGAGAGAGAGAGACAGACTGTAGCCATACTCACAAACACATGACAGTAATTGCTGAGCTTTTCATGCCTCATGTTGGACGCCGAAGATGTTGCCAGATGGGGGTGCAGTGCAATGCTTCATGGGTTCTTTGGCTCACTACAGAAAAGCGTTTCAGAGGGAGTATAGTTTTAAAACAGAATTTATTGGAGAGAGAGAAAGAGACAGGCCAGAGAGGCATGGACATCTTGAAGAAAGATGACATATTTGCTTTTGACAGAAGTTTGATATACCTATTATGCTAAAAGGGTGGGCTACAGGTATCTGATCTGAGTTTTGATTACCATCTCCCTACCTTTGATAAGCTGAACACACATTTTGCCTTTGACAGGAAACTTGATAGACTTTTACAGTGATTATTATGTTAATCCATGAGCTAAAAAGTAGGCTGATGAACATTTCTACATATTTGATAAGCTAAGGGATGGGTTTGCACTAGTATGTCCACATTCCAGCCCACAGGGTGGTCAGGCCTGTAAGAAACATGTTTAAATGCTCACCCTATTTTTTTTTTTTTTTGAGTTGGAGTCTCACTCTGTCACCCAGACTGGAGTGCAGTGGCACGCTCCCGGCCACCACAGACTCGACCTGCTGGGCTCCGGCGATCCTTCCACCTCAGCCTTCCAGGGAGCTGGAACTACAGGCACATGCTACCACGCCCGGCTAATTTTTGATGTATTGTAGAGATGAGGTCTCGCCAAGTTGCCCAGGCGGGTCTCAAACCCGTGGGCTCAGGCAATCCACTCACCTCAGCCTCCCAAAAGTGCGGGATTACAGGCTGAGCCACCAAGCCTGGCTTGCTCACCCTATTTTAAATTTACCTATAAAAAGTTATCTATGTCTATCCTACACTGAATAACCTACCTCATACACTCTATCTATCTATCTATCTATCTATCTATCTATCTATCTATCTATCTACTTACCATCTGTCTATCAAAGAGAAAGAGGGGGGTCTCACTCTGTCACCCAAGTTGGAGTGTAGTGGCATAATCACAGCTCACCACAGCCTCCTAGACTCAAGTAATCCTCCCCTCTCAGCCTCCTGAGTAGCTGGTACTGGCACTCCATCACACCTAGCTAATTAAAAAAATTTTTTTAAATTGTAGAGATGAGATTTCACTATATTTCCCCGACTGGTCTTACATTCTTGGGCTAAAGCAACCTTCACATCTTCCCACTCCAAAGTGCTAGGATTACAGGCATGAGCCACTGTACCACCTGCCCTATGATATATATATAAATTTATATATATATTTTATATATATATATTTTTTAAGTTGGAGTCTCACTCTGTCACCCAGGCTAGAGTGCAGTGCACACTCACAGCCACTGCAGCCTAGACCTGCTGGGCTCAGGCGATCCTTCTGCCTCAGCCTCCCAAGTAGCTGGAACTACAGGCACGTACCACCATGCCCAGCTAATTTTTTTAAATTTATTTACTGTAGAGATGAGGTCTCGCCAAGTTACCCAGGCTGCTCTTGAACTCATGGGCTCAGACAATCCTCTCACCTCGATCTCCCAAAGTGCTGGGATTATAGGTATGAGCCACTGTGCCCAGTCTCTTCTTGTATATTTTAAAGGTAGAAATATTAACACTTGATAATTGATTGAATGTGGGGTAGAGGTTAGATTGGGTGGGATAAAAAACGTACTGGATGAATAGGCTTGGTGCCCTGCTTGTGGTAATGAATTCATGAAAGTTCTGGTTATTAAAAAGAGTCTGGCATCTCCCTTCTTTCTCTTACTCCTGTTCTTATCATGTGACACACCAGCTCCCCTTGCCTTCTGCCATGAGCAAAAACTTCCCGAGACCTCACCAAAAGAGCAGATGTCAGCACTATGCAGAATCATGAATCGAAAAAACTTTTTAAAAAATTATTTTATTTTGTTTTAACATTGTGGGATACAATTCAGGGTTAGGTATACAAATATTCATTGTGCAGGTACCCTTGTTGATGAGGTGTCAAAGAAACCTTATTAAAATAAATCACCAGCCTCTGGTATTTCTTTATAGTGATACAAAATAGACTAATACAGAAAATTTGTATTGAGGAGTAAGGCACTGTTATAAAGATACCTAAAAATGTGGAAGTGGTTTTGGAACTGGGTAACGGGCAGAGATTGGAAGAGTTTGAAGGGCTCAGAAGAAGACAGGAAGACCCAGGAAAGTTTGGAACTTATTGGAGACTGGTTAAGTGGTTGTGACCAAAACGCTGGTAGAGATATGGATGGGGAGACCTAGTTGATGAGGTCTCAGATGGAAATGAGGAAGTTACTGAGAACTGGAGCAAAGCTTATCCTCATTACACTTTAGCAAAGCACTTGGCTGTGTTGTGTGTGTGTCCCAGGGCTTTGTGAAAGGCTGAACTTGAGAGTGATTGTGAGAAACAAACTCACCATCCAAAATCAAAGGATGGACATGGAGATGTGGAGTGCAGCAGAAAAGACTTTAGTTGCAGTCTTGCAAGATGGGGTGTCAGGTAAGCAGGTACACCCGGAACAGTTACAGCAAGCAATTTACTCTCTAATGCACAAGTCCCTCCTCCATTTCCTCACTGGCCGAGTACTATGGGGTGTACAATTTTCCTGGACATCACCTAAGCTTCATTATTCCCCTTATAAGTCATTCATTGTCCCCTTCCCTCTTTTCCTGCCAGTGAAAAAAGCCCACCAAATGTCCTGAGAAGTGAAAAGAACCAGGAAGTAAAAAGAACAAAGGGCTGATGACTAGCCACCATTTTAAGAAGTCAGAGTGGTGCTCCTGGGTTTTGTTTGTTCAGGAACTTCCTGAGAATGTGTACTTTCTGGGGTTCCCATATCTACAAGCTAGTTAAGTGACTTTTGTTAAGCAATTCTTGAAAATGAATCACTCAGGCTATTTTTCTTACATGATGACTTAGGGTATCTAGTGGAAGAAATTTCTTTTTATTTTGAGTTGGAGTCTCACTCTGTCACCCAGGCTGGAGTGCAGTGGCATGGTCACAGTTACCCCAGTGTAAACCTGCTGGGCTCCAGTGATCCTTCTGCCTCAGCATTCCAAGTAGCCAGAACTACAGGTGCATGTTATCACGCCTGGCTAAATTTTGATTTATCGTAGAGATGAGGTCTCGCCAAGTTGCCCAGGCTGGTCAGGAAGAAATTTCTAAGCAGCAGAGCATTCAAGAAGTGACATGGCTGCTTCTAACAGCCTATGATCAGATATGGGAGCAAAAGAATGACTTAAAATTGGAACTTATAATTAAAAGGGAAGCAAAGCGTAAAAATTTGTACAACCTAGCCATGTGGTAGAGAAGTAAAGAGTGTTTTTAGGAGAGGAGTTCAAGCACTTGTCAGAGAGTTTAGCATGACTAAAAGAGAGCTAGGTGCTATTCAAATCAATGGAACAGAAGTCCTTGGAGGCATTTTGGAAATCTATCACATGCCCAGTGGCCTAGGAGGATGGAATGGTTTCTAGGGGCCAGACCCGGGGCACTGCTGCCCTGTATCTGGCCTGCATCCTGGCCACTCCGGCTCCATCTAGGGCTCTAAGGGTACCTGATATAGCTTGAGCTACCACTCTGGAAAGCACAAGTCATAAGCCTTGGTGGTTTCCATGTGACATTATGCCTGCAGGGACACAGAATGTTAGAGTGAAGGAGGCTTGGCAACTTCCACCTGGATTTCAGAGGACATATGAAAGCTTGGGATCCCAGGCAGAAGCCTGCTACAGGTGCAGAGCTCCCATGGAGAGAATGTACTAAGCATAGTGCTGTGGAGAAATGTGGTGTTGAAGCCCCTACACAGAGTCCCCACTGGAGACACAGAGTGCCTACCCACTGGGGCACTGCCTAGTGGATCTGTGGGAATGGGGCTGCCACCCTCCAGATTCCAGAAAGGTAGAGCCACTGGTGGTATGTATCCTCTGCCTGGAAAAGGCACAGGCATTCAACTCCAACCCATGAGAACCATCACATGGGCTATGCCCAGAAAAGTCACAGGAGCAGGGTTTCCCAAGGCCATGGGAGCCCACCTTTGCACTAGTGTGCCCAGGATGCGGGACACAGAGTCAAAGGAAATCATATTGGAGCTTTACAATTTAATGTTTGCCCTGCAGCGTTTTGTTGTTACAGTCTGGCTGGGTTCTTATGCCCACTGTCCAGAAAAACAGAGACTGACAGCAGCTGTTAGAGTAGAGAAAGAATTTAATATCACAAAGTAGCTGTGTGAGGAGGACAGGAGATATTTCTCTCATCTGCTCTCCCAGAGAGTGTTAGGCTAGGGTTTTTTAAGGAATAGTTTGGTGGGCAGGGGGCTGCTGATTGGTTGGGAATGGAGTTGTGGGGTAGGGGGAGGTTGACACTTTCTTCATGCATAGAGCTAGTTTCTGGAAGGAGGTCAGAGGACCTGTGGAGCCAGCTCCTTGTATGTATCATGGGTCCAGGTGGGGCCATGGATCCACCAGAGTGCAAAGTCTGAAAAACATCTCAAACACCTTTCATAGGTTTTATGGAGAGGCTATCCATAAAGGAAGCCATGATAGAGATAAAGTATGCAGGAGATGGATCCTAGAGATTAAAGCTGCTTGCATCCTCAGCCAATCAAATCTTAGGATGCCATCAAGGAGACCTGTGTGATCTCAGGCTCATTGTTTAAGGGGAAATATGTTTATATCACCAGGAGTCAGGATATGAAGACAATCAATTACTCTCTGAAGTGAAAGCAGACTTAGAGACAACAGATTTGTTAATTTCTCATTATAACTGCAATTTTGTAAAGCTCAGGTCTCTTCTACAGCTTTGACACTGAGGTCCTATATTAATTTTATAGAGGTGGTTTTGGTTTCAGACTTGTGTGGGGCCTGTTGCCCCTTTCTTTTGACTATCTCCATTTTGGAGCAGGAATGTTCAACCAATGCCTGGACCACTGCTGTATCTTGAAAGTAAACAACTTTTGACAGGTTCATAGGTGGAAGGAACTTGCCTTGAGTCTCAGTTGAGACTTTGGACTTTTTTTTTTTTTTTTGAGTTGGAGTCTCACTCTGTCGCCCAGACTGGAGTGCAGTGGCCGCTCCCGGCCACCGCAGCCTCGACTTGCTGGGATCCCGCGATCCTTCCACCTCAGCCTTCCAAGGAGCTGGAATTACAGGCATGTGCTACCACGCCCGGCTGATTTTTTTCTGATTTATTGTAGAGATGAGGTCTTGCTGCCCAGGCGGGTCACGAACCCGAGGTCTGTGTACTTTAACATCTAGTTCAGTGCCTGGTGCAGAACAGGATCTCAAAAAAAAATAAAAGTTTGTTGGAAAGGCAGATGAAAAATTGCCTACACATTAGACTTCTCAATAGCAGCATTGTAAACTAGAAGATGATGGGATATTACATTCAAAATTCTAAAAGAAAGTTATTTTCAACTTGGAATTAATTCTTCTTTCTTTTTAAAAATATTCTATTCTATTTTTTAAAGTCAGGATCTCACTCTGTTGCCCAGGCTGGAGTGCAGTGGCACAGTTATGGCTTACCACAGCTTTAACCTCCTAGGCTCAGGCAATCCTTCCACCTTAGCCTCCTGAGTAGCTGGGATTACAGGTGCACACCGCCAAATCCAGCTAATATTTTGATTATTATTATTTTTTTATTTGGAGTCTCACTCTGTCACCCAGGCTGGACTGCAGTGGTATATTCACAGCTCCCCACAGTCTCAACCTCCTGGGCTCAGGAGATCCTTCCACCTCAGCCTTCTGAGTAGCTGGGACTATAGGCGTGCACTACTGCACCTGGCCAATAGTTTGATTTTCTGAAGAGCCAAGGCCTTGCTATGTTGCCTAGGCTGGTCTCAAACTCCTGGACTCCAGCAGTCCTCCTTCCCTTGCCTTCCAAAGTTCTGGGATCATAGGCATGAGCCACTGCTTGGAATTATTCCAGCCTCAACTTGGAATTCTATATTTACCTCTGCCTACCCAAATCATCAATCATGTGTGAGGCAAGAATGAACATTTTTCAGTCGGGCAGTCTCAAAAACTTTACCTAGAAGATGTCTGTTAAAATAAAGGAGTATAACAAGAAAGAAAAAAACATGGAAGTCCAGAAACAGAGCATACCACTGTGCCCAGCTAAAGTTTGTTTTTAACTGACTAAATATTATATTTATGAAAATAATTAAAGTTTGCAGTGCCTTCCTGTTTTGTTTTGTTTTTTTTCCCAAATGAAATCAAGGGTCATTGACTTTGGAATTTGTTTGGAGCTGATAATCAGTGGAAATGAAAGGCTACAGATTTTACGGAAAAATCTAAAATCTGTGTTACCTAAGAAAGCAAAGTTATATAGGAATTATTCCAATTCTTTTTTTTTTCCTACTAGGTTCTGAAAAAAAAAACATGGACACAACCACTGATATATCTTATACTTTTTTTTTTTTTTTGCTTTCTGAACCTCTCCTTTTTATACCTTATACTTTATAATAGAGTTTGGTTGGACATGGTGGCTCATGCCTGTAATCCTAGCACTTTGGGAGGCCAGCAGAACAAGGATTGCTTGAGCCCAGGAGTTTGAGACTAGCCTAGGCAACATAATGAGACCGTGTCTCTACAAAAAACAAAAAACAAAAACAAACAAACAAACAAACATAGCTGGGCATGATGGTGCTCACCTGTAGTCCCAGCTACTTGGGAGGCTGAGGCAGAAGGATTGCCTGAGCCCAGAGGGTTGAGGTTGTATTGAACCATGATGGTGCCATTGCACTCCAGCCTGGGCTACAGTATGAGGCCCCGACTCAAAAAAATAAAAATAAAAAAAAGGAATTGGGATAATTCGTATAAAACTCTGCTCTTTCAGATAACAGACAGATTTTAAATTTTTCTGTGTCAGTAGCCTTCCATATTCATTGATTATCAGCTCCAAAAACAAATCCCAAAGTCAGTGACTCTGAGTTTCATCTGGGAAAAAAAAAAAGACAAAAAACAGGGAAGCATTGCAAACCATGAATATTGTTGTTATAACAGCTTTCAGATTACTTTCACATACTCTCTTTCCTGGGGTTTATAAATTAAACCTTTTTTAAAAAACAGACTGCTCCTTAGGCAGAGCAGCCTGGACTAGTCTGTAGGAAGAAAAACAAAATTAAACCTATTTTTGAAAATATGACTATTATAGCCTGAAAAAGCTGTTGAAAATAAAAAAGATTGGACTTTAAGTAGTTACCTAATAGCTTCAGGGGACATCCTTATCAGGCTGGTGATTTCAAAGTCCAGGTTTATAACACCTCTGACTTGAAATAGTGTTCAATTGTTCATTCATCAAATATTCATTAAGGATCTTTCTGGCTACCTGGATCAGGAAACCTGTTAGGTCTTCAGTGAGAAAATTATATTCTATATATGAAGAATATGAGGATACTCAAGCTTAAATGGAATTCAATCTGTAAACTACTATTGGAGAAAGACCCTGTTAAAATGGGCAGGAACAGGATTCTAAGGTTTTGTCCTCTTTCTATCTTTTCATGTGGATGGTTTTCTGGCTCCTGACTGAAGAATGAGGACATATAAGAGTGACAGACATTCAGGAAATTAAAAAAACGTGTAGGTGTTTTTAACGTAGTTCTAGAGAACAGACTAAAAGCTTAAAGGTCCTTAAAGGTCTCTTCTTGTATTCTGGAGGTTGTATCCAAGCATAGCATACTACTAATAGTAACAGCACAGCCTGGCAGCTGGATGACTGGGAAGAGCAGAGTGAAGGATCCTGGGTCACAGCACGGGTTCCCAAGAGCTCCCTCATTTGGGAAGCTTGGGGATGGGGAAGGGAATCCAGTTGCTTTTCTTCTTCAGGTGTCTGGGAATGGAAATGTGGAAACAGAGGAAGCTTTTGTGTCACCCAAGCTTGGCTTTAAGCAAATTGTGAAGTAGGTAGTTCCATAGCTCTCCACCCCTGTAGCAATGATTCTACTCCTTCTTTGTCTCCCAGGGCTGCACTCCAACACACACCCATTTAAGGGGTATTTCTCTTTTGGCATTCCTTCTGCTCCTTGTGGCCGTCTTTGTCTCTGAATTTTCACCCTGAGCTTGTACAGCTGGCCAGTATTCTCTGTGGCTTCCTAGCTGCTTTTGGCATATTGCTGACAAACTCATCCTAAGAAATTTACATGTCCTTTAAATCTCCCCAGGACAACTGTGGGTTTCAATTTCCCCCCTTTTTCTTTGATCAATAACTACCCAAATAAGAGTGAATTTTGGTGTCAACTTTCATGGGGAGAACATCCTGACCTAAGGTAGTAAGAAATTTGCTGTGGACTTGCACAGAGCCGGACTCCCATATAAAATCCTCTATGGGGAAGCCCTATAATCTTTCTGAGCTAATTTCCTCATCTGTACAAGGGGATGATGAAACCTCTGTGTAGGACTGCCACTTAGATATGCATGAACGTGCCACACATTACCTCCTAGCTCAATCTGTGTTAGTCTTCTTTTCTTTCACAGGGTTACTATGAGCACCAAGTGTGAAGATAAACGTGAAAGGGCTTTGCAACCTATCAAACTCTCTCTACGTGTTGAGTTTTGCTAATAAAAAATAGTGTGTTAATAGTCTTGGAGCTGAGTGCAGTGGCTCATGGGTGTAATCCCAGCACTTTGGGATACTGAGGCTGGAGAAGCCCTTGAGCCTAAAGTGTTCAAGACCAGCTTAAGCAATATAGTGAGACCCCATCTCTACCAAAACAAAAGCAAACAACAACAAAAAACCAAACCAAAACAAAAAACCCTAATAAAAGCACAGATAGGTAAGAGGAACAGCTAGATATTTTGGAGGAGGTTTGTACTGTTTACCACCTATGGTAAACCACCCATGTTTCTCCAAGCAGGTCTGGCAGCTCTCTCTCCGCTTCTCCGCCCTCTTCAGCCACTGCTGTCAGCACTGGCACCTTCGTGACAGTCATCATGACCACATGTCAAAAACAAACATCAGGAATTATAATGAGACAAGTTAAAATGCGTTTGTTGAGGGCAGACCCTTTAAGTAGAAATTGTCCCATAAAATTTGAGATGCATGGTCTCTGTGCATAAATGACTATACTTGCTCCAGTGATCCTGGAAATCACTGATACATTTCAATTCTGTTTCCAAAGGACAATAATAACAAAGGCAGTCACTCTAAGTTTGGCTGCAGGTGTTCTGCGTTTGGGCATTGCTGTTTCCATTTGAGGACCAAGACAAACATATCCAGTAGCATTGGAAGGGCTAACAAACTGGTATCCAGTGCCAGAAAATTTGACCAGAATACTTTATATCTACTCCAAACCTGAAAATCACACCCCCTAATATTGTGCTGGTGAGTTGGTAGATAAAGGAAAAAAACATTGAAAAGATGGCAGCCCCTAGAAGGAAAACAAGCTTGCAGGAAATGTCTGAATTGCCACTTAATTTCTGCACATTAAAGTCTCACTGGAGGTGCATGGGAGTTTGGGAAGAACGGAGACTGCCTTTGTGCAAGATCCCTTAGCTGGCTGAGACCTGTGAGTGGCAGGTTTGTCTCACAGGAAGGCCTTTCAAATTTTTTTCCTGACGCTTTTTCCTGTGGACTTTGCTTTTTGTATCCTGCAGGTTAGCCTTCTGTTTGTACTGTCACTAATAGCATTTACATTGCTCTTTTAGAATTTAAACAGTAGTTTCATATCACAACATTGTCTATCTCCTTGATCGTTCTCTTGATTTTTACAGTAACCATAATACCAATAATAATAAAGTATTATTACACAGATAAAAAAAAGTCAGCTTAACAGTGAGATAACTATCAAAGTAAAACTCCTGGCACTCTAATCCTCCGGCTTCTTTAGGCGATAAGATAATAAAAGTGGGATCCTAGGTTGTTTCCATGCAATACGAACCCGAAAATGCCTGGAAAGTACTATGCAAATATTGGCCAGGAAGAAGGAAAATATTTTCCCTCTCCCTCCTCGCCTTGGAGACCCTGATGGCTCGCTCCACGTCGCTGGCTGGGCGTAGGGCTTGACCTAGACCGCGAAGTAGCCGAGTGACTGCCCCCTAAAATCTCCTAGACCCCATCCCCGGAGGCCCCGTTACTCAGGTCCCGCAGCGCGGCGCGCGAGTCCCGACGCCGGCTTCGCCCCTCCTCGCCCCTTCCCGCGTCTGCGATCGTCCTAACGGCTTCGGTCCCCAAGGCGGCCAGACCCTCGCCCTTCCCGGCCTCAGGCTCCGCCCCGCCGGGCTTCGTCCTCTCCGCGGTCTCTCCGCGCCTCCGGCCCCGCCCTCCCCCGCGGCCCCGCCCCTCCCCAGAGCCCGCTCCCCCTGTGGCTCCGCCCCACTCCTCCGCGTGGCCCCGCCCAGTTCCGGGCCCCGCCTAGCCGCGCGGCCCCTAGCCTTCGCCCGGTTTTTCGCGCCGCCGGATGTCTTTGCAGGCGGGCCGCGCCGCGCTCTCTCGGCTTCTCCGCCCTCTTCAGCCTGCTGCGCTCGCCACCATGAGCACTGGCACCTTCGTCGTGTCGCAGCCGCTCAATTACCGCGGCGGGGCCCGCGTGGAGCCGGCGGACGCCTCCGGCACCGAGAAGGCATTCGAGCCCGCAACCGGTAATGGACGCAGGCGGCCGGGCCGCGGCGGGCCGGGCTGACCTTCGACCCGGAGTGCTGAGGTCTCCCGCCGGCCTCATCCGGCTTAGCCGGGGTTCCCGAGCGGAGTGGAGTGTGTGGGGCGCCCTGCGACCTGCGGGGCCGCGAGTGCCTCTGGGCAGGGCGGGAGGGGGCTGGAGCCGGAGCTGGTGCGTCGTGAGGGATCTTGACGTCACGGCGGCCGGAGCCCCGCCGAGTCCGCGAAGCCCGGGGCGTGACCGTGGGCCTCTCGATTAAGTTTTGCGGCCAGGACCGCTGCAGAGTCTTCAGCTGCGTGCACGGGACAGGACTTCCAGAAGAACGCGGGGAGGGATAAACGCTTGTGCTGGGAATGGGAGCGGGATCGCAGATAATTTCTAATGAGCACGAATGAGGACTTTGTTTCTCTCTTCTAGTTTTAGAATACTTCTCTGCAGGAACCAGAATTGGGAAGCGAAAAAGCCCTGCCTATCCAGTACACCCCCCAGCTTTATTGAAGTGTAACTGACAATGAACATGGCATATATTGGAGGTGTAGATGATGCTTTAATATATGTATACATTGCAGAATGATCTCCACGATAGTTACCACTTTTTTTTTTTTTTTTTGAGTTGGAGTCTCACTCTGTCGCCCAGACTGGAGTGCAGTGGCCGCTCCCGGCCACCGCAGCCTCGACCTGCTGGGCTCCGGCGATCCTTCCGCCTCCGCCTTCCAAGTAGCTGGAACTACAGGCGCGCCACCACGCCCGGCTAATTTTTTGATTTATTGTAGAGACGAGGTCTTGCCACGTTGCCCGGGCTGGTCTCGAGCCCTCGGGCTCCCAAAGTGCTGGGTTTACAGGCTGAGCCACCGAGCCGGCCAGTTACCACTTTTTGGGTGGGGGAGGGGGTAGTGACAACATTTAAGAGCTATTCTCAGCAAATTTTCAGTACATAATGCACTATTTTAACCGTAGTCACCATGCTGTACACGAGATCTCCACAATTTATTCATCCTGCTTCACTGAATTCATCCTGCTTCACTGAAACTTTTTGATTCAGGGCTTAATGTGTGCCAAGCACTGTGCTAGGCACTGGATTACTCTGAAGAGCACAGAGCTGAGGAAGAGGCTTGTTAGTTTTTTGCTTTTTGTATTGTGTTTGCTGGGGTTTTTGGAATATTTGCGGGGAGAAAAATGTAAATATTTAAAAATGTAGCCAGAGTAGTAACACCACATTGCAAGGGACTAGAGAATTTAGGATTTGATTATTCACACTAAGCCACGCAGCAGTGACTTGGCAAGAGTGGAAGAGGCCACAGAAATCATTGCAGCTCTCCTTTACATATGAAGAAACAGCTTCTCTGCCTCCTCCAATATCAACACAAAATAAAGAAAAACAGCTCTTTATTTTAATTATGTACAGTGTGTGATCTTCAGTCATTGCATTTACCAACTGGCTATTTAAGAAACTGCAAGATTTGTGAAATTTCTCTGTAAAAAAGAGTTTTGGGAAGAGGATCTGCTGAATTGACATACTTAAATAATTCTTGTTAGAAAAGCTGATCATTTCATATTTTGCCCTAAATAGGGACAGGAAATAAAGTTGGAGTAAGAAAAAGAGAGCCTGGATTTTTTATTTGAGAAAAAAATATTCTTGCTTTAGGGATATCTTATCCTGATATTACCACTTGTTAGCCACATATGTCAAGTATCAGTAGTGTGGAACATATAAAATCAGTTAAATTACCTGGTAGATTGATTACATTTGACTTTGATTTTACAGGGCCCCTGATATTCTGAGACAATGTTAAGGAATATTGCCAAGTGATTTACAGGAAGTTAATGTTAGTAAACCCAACTATAAAATAAGGGAGAACAGGGGTGTTTAACCTTAAATTCATGAATCTAGGGCAGGGGACGTGATCTCTAATTCTGTGATGTGGTTTAATACGTTTTTCTGGAGCAAGGTTTGCAACTTTTATCTTGACTCTTAAAAGGGATCAGTGACTGCAAAATATAGTTAAGAACTGCTAGTATGGAGGCGATCACTGAATCGAACCATTAATAAGAACAGGAAGAAGATTTCCCCCCTTTTCTATATATTTTATTTATATAATATGATTCCACTTTATATATAGTGTTTGGTCTTACTTTTAAAATACATTCTAAGCATGTCATTGCTTAGAATGTATTTTATTACAAACTTTTCATAGTGTAATTTTTAGCAAGTATAAAACAAGGAAGGAGATTCTTAAGAGAATGTTGATATATAATATTTTATTTAAATGTGTGGCAACAATTTGAAATGAAACTTTCTCCCTCTTTATAGGTCGTGTGATAGCTACTTTCACATGTTCAGGAGAGAAGGAAGTAAATCTGGCTGTCGAAAATGCAAAGGCTGCCTTTAAAATATGGAGTCAGAAGTCTGGCATGGAGAGATGCCGGATCCTGTTGGAGGCTGCCAGAATAATAAGGGTATGTTTTCATTTATTTCCTTTCAGAAAACTCATCATACATTGTTCTGAGGGGCCTTCGTGATGATTTGCAGTTAGACATTGAAGCAAAAAATGGCAAAACATCTCCACATGCTCACCTTGGTATGTAAAACAAGCTTTTATTCCGTAACTCCTGTCTGGATCTTGGCTCCTAGACATCTCCCTTGGCAGGTTTTCATTTCTTTATTTTGAGTTATAATGTACTCTTTGTAGCTTGTCTCCTTTTCTCTTTAAACTATGCTTGTATACTTGTTTCCTTTCTTTTTTTTTTGAATTGAGTTCTCACTTTGTCGTCCAGGCTGGAGTGCAGTGGCACGACCACGACTCACTGCAGCCTTGACCTCCTGGACTTAGTAGATCCTTCTGCCTCAGCCTCTTGAGTAGTTGGGACTACAGGTACAGTTGTATGCCACCATGTCCAGCTTATTTTTTAATTTTTGTAGAGATGAATTCTCGCTATGTTGTCTAGGCTGGTCTTGAACTCCTGGGCTCAAGCAGTCCACCTGCCTCAGTTTCCCAAAGTGTTGGAATTACAGGCATGAGCTACCTTGCAGGCCTTGTTTCTCTTTATTCTTTCTTCTGTTGGTCCTCAAGTTTACCTTTCATTTTTAGATGTTTTCAGACAAGGTTTTGTTTCTTTAATTGTCCTGGAAGAACTTAAGGAGTCATAGATGTTCCATTAAAAGATAAATTAAGCTTTTTATAGTCTTAAGGATCCAAAATACTAGGTGCTCATGACAGAAAGTTAGAAAATTCAGAAGAATATACTCAAAATACGAATCATGGATATCTCTGAGTGGTAGGACTGTGGTGACTTTTTGTCCTAAGTGTGTAAAATCAGAAACTGTGAAGGGTCTGAGAATTATCCTCTTTGCAAAGATGTATATATTCAAAAGCAGGGGCATTAGGCTTTTTGGATCACAAGAAAAGATGGGTTGTTATTCACAGCAAAATGCAGCAGCCAGAGCAATACCTTAGCACTAGTTTTCCAAGCCCCAGGCAGGCCCCGTGAGATATGGTGAGAGCTGGGCGAGAGCCCTGTGCATGCAGCGGGTTGCATGACAGGAGAGGAACCCTAAAATCAGGAGACTCGTTTTACAGAGGGCACATCTCCCCATCTTCTCCTCTGGAGAGAGACAAAGATTGCTCATTAAGCACATCTCCAGGGATGAGAGGGAAGATGTCACTAGGCCTGTTATCTGGAATGTAAGCATATGTTTCTAGGAACAGGAAGTAGACAGCCTTACAACTTAATCTCTCCAGAGATCTCTGTCTACAGGGAGACACTGTCTCTGCCTTCCAAGGCCTTTGCCATTCAGTATCAGCTTGCCAGTGCCATCTGCTCAGAAAGCCCAGACTGTTCAGAAATATCAAATGTTCATGGAGAATTTTCCCCCAACAAAATATAGAATATTAATATTCCCTTATTGTTAAACATGAATTTTAATTTCATAGACCAAAACTGACAACACTCAAAGCCGATAATTTATTATTTTAACGTGTCCTTCGTTTTTTCTTAGCGCATGTGCAGCATGTAGAGTTGTTAAGAATTGTCTCTTTTACCATTATGAAATGACTTGCTCTGAATGAGATTAGCTAGTATTTTTTGCTCTGACATCTATTGTCTTGATGTTTTCCTTTTCCTTTCCCGCACCTACTCCCATTTCCTTTGATACCTATGTGTTGTTTCATTAATCAACAACCTGTTACTGCTTTTCTTTGAAGCTCTGGTGTGATCATCATGCGCTGGACCTGCCTTCTCCCACAATCATTCCATAACTGAGTGAGTCCCACTCTCTAACCACAGCCCACAATTGCCTTCGCCTTCAGTGATTGCTTTTACTTATTTTTCTAGTTCATCAAGGTCTGTAGTTCTTTGCTCCTTCCATTTTTCTATAATAAACAGTTATCTTTTTAAAAGATTTTGAACATAAGGTAAAATATTTCCTGTTTACCCACACATGTGCCATTTGGGGTGCTCTTTGTTCCTTTGTGTGAACTCAGATTTCTACCTGTTGTCATTTTGCTTCTATTGGAAGGAGTTTCTGTAGTATTTCTTACAGTACAGGTCTGCTGGTGTTCTTTCAGACTTTGTATAGCAAAAAAAAAAGTCTTTATTCTGCTTCATTTTTAAAATAATTCTGGGTAGATAACTATATGTTGACAGTTTTTTTCTTTCCATACTTTAGAGATATGGCTCTGCTATCTTTGTGTTTTAGAAAAGAACGTTGCTGTAATTTTTTTTTTTTTAGTCAGAGTATCACTCTGTCACCCAGACTGGAATGCAGTGGCACATGAGCCTTCTGCCTCCTGAGTAGTTAAGACTATGGGCATGCACCACCAAGCCTGGCTAATTTTTAAATTTTTTTGTAGAGACAAGATCTCACCATGTTGCGTAGGCTGATCTTGAGTTCCTGGGCTCAAGCAATCCTCCTGCTTCGGCCTCCCAAAGTTCTGGGATTATTAACTTTTTTGTTCCTCTGTGTATAATGTGTTTCCCCCACCACTGGCTGTTTTAAGATTTTTCTCCTTATCATCAATTTTAAGCAGTTTGGTTATAATGTCTTTTGGCGTGATTTCTTCATATTTTTCTGTTTGAGGTTTATTCATCTTGAATCTATATTTATAGTGTCATTAAATTCAGAAAAAGTTTGCCAGGTGCAAGGGCTGAATGAAGCCTGTGATCCCAGAACCTTGGTGGGTGGAGGCAGGAGGATTGCTTGAGACTAGCCTGGGCAGCATAGCAAGACTTCGTCTATACAGAAAATAAAAAATTAGTTGAATGTGGTGGTGCGTACCTGTAGTCCAAGCTACTCGGGAGGCTGAGATAGAAAGGTCATCTGAACCCTGCGGTGAGCTGTGATCATGCTACTGCCCTCCAGCCTGGGTGACAGAGTGAGACCCTGACTCAAAAAAAATTTTTTTTGGAAAAGTTTTGGCCATCATCTCTTCCGATGTTTCTTCTGCCCCTTCGTCTATCTCTTTTCCTTCAGGGCCTCCAGTTACAGAGATGTTGGGCTCCCTGAAGCCATTCCACAAGTCATTGATGCTCTGTTGTTGTTTTTTTTCCTGTTTGGTGTATGTGGTATTTTCTTTCTCAGCACTCTCTTCCACCCCAGTGTGTGTTTTATTTCCCATAATTTTTACGTTTCTTGTTTACTGATCTTTTCCCACCAACCAGCATAAGAAAAACCTCATGAATACACAGAGCATGGGGTTAAGTGATGAGAAAGGTATTCAGTAATGAGGCAAAATTAGCTGATCTAAAAGCAAGGCTTGCAGAATCAAAATGATTCTAAGTACATCACTGTGCCCCAGAACAAAACTCTTTTCTTCTGTAGTGATCTTTTCTTCTGTAGTGCTATTAATCTCATACAGTATATTTCACATTCCTAGAAAGTTAATTCAGGTCTTTTGTGTGAGTGTTCCTTGTCTCTCCTTAGGATGCTCATGTTTTCTTGGCCTTCTTGAAATCTGTTACAGTAACTTAATGTCCTTGTCTGTAATTCTATTACTTCTTATTTCTGGATCTATTTCTATTGATTAATTTTGCCACCTGGTTAAATGTTATAGTTTTCTGCTTTTTGCATGCCTGGTAATTTTTAATCACTAGACACTTGATCTCTAGTGAGTCACTAGTGCATATTATTTTATTGGGAGCTGAATATTATTGTACTTTTTTGCGGGGGGACATCTCACTTTTTGCCCTGGATATGGAATGTAGTGGCACAATAATAGCATACTCTATCCTCCACCTTCTGGGTTCAGGCAATCCTTCCTCCTCAGTCTTCCGAGTAGCTGGGACTACAGACGTGCACCACCATGCTGGCTAAGTTTTTGACTTTTTTGTAGAAATGAGGACTCCCTCTGTTGCCTAGCTAGTCTTGAACTCTTGGGCTCAAGCATCTTCCCACCTTGGCCTCTCAAAATGCTAACATTACAAGCTTGAACCACCACACCTGGCTTCTTGTACTTTTAAAAATACTGTTTTTATTCTGGTTTTTTTGGTAAAAATGGGATCTTGCTATGTTGCCCAGACTCCTGCTTTTCAAGTAATCATTCCTTCTCAGCGTCCCAAAGTGCTAGGATTATAGGCATGCACCACTGTGCCCAGACAAAGAATATTCCTGAGTTTTGTTCTGGGGCACAGTGATGTACTTAGAATCATTTTGATTCTGCAAGCCTTGCTTTTAGATCAGCTAATTTTGCCTCATTACTGAATACCTTTCTCATCACTTAACCCCATGCTCTGTGTATTCATGAGGTTTTTCTTATGCTGGTTGGTGGGAACATGAACTATATCTGGCCCTGCATGTGTTCTGGGGATTTTTTTTTTTTTTTTTTTACCTTTTCCAGCATGAGTAGCTTTTTCCAGCCTTGGATAGTTTCCTCACCCTCAGAGGGCAGGCACTCTGCAGATTTGCAGAGTTCTCTCTCTTTGCAGCTTTTCCGCGCTCAGCCTTGAAGATCAGAGCCACTGTATATTCCCAGCCTCAACTCAGGGTGTCTGCAGGACCCATCTAGGTTCCTCCCGTTGTTCTGTGACCTGAAAACTCTCCAGGCCATAGGCCACAGCAATCGTGAGGCCCAGCTCATTGGTTTCCCTCTCAGGGATCACTGCCCTGAGCTGCCTAATGTCTGGTGTCTGAAGGTTGTTGTTCATGTATTTTATGTGGTGTTTTTAGTCGTTTAAGGTCAGGGAGTAAATCTGGTTTCAGTTAATCCATCTTGGCTAGAAGCCTATTGATTTCTAGTGGAAATGAATAGGTTTTCCCATGTTTATTAGTCCTATGTTCTCATTTTTACTTTGAATTCTTTGGTACTTTTACCAGAATATAAGATCTTATCTGTGGGACTCAGTCATTTTTCAGTGGAATTCTCCTTATGAAAGTAGCTATTATGTGACTTAAAAGGAGAGTGAGGGCTGGGTGTAGTGGCTCACACCTATAATCCCAGCACTTTGGGAGGTGACAGAATTGCCTGAATCCAGGGGTTCGAGACCAGCCTGGGCAACTTGGCAAGACCTCATCTCTACAAAAAATTAAAAAAATTAGCCAGGCATTAGCATGGTGGCACAAGCCTGTAGTTCCAGCTACTTGGAAGGCTGAGGCATAAGGATCACCTGAGCTCAGCAGGTTGAGGCTGCAGTGGCCGTGAGCGTGAGTGTGCCACTGTGTTCCAGCCTGGGCAACAGAGTGAGACTCCCACTTAAAAAAAAAAAAATGGAGAGGGAGAATGTTATTTAAAATGATGACAGCACTATTCAAATGAAGACAAGATTGTGTGTGGAAATGATCCCCTTGTCTTCAGCCCAGGCCCAGGTCAGTGTGTCTTACACAGGCTACCAGAGCAAACCTCCTGTGGGTATATGTGTGGCCATGGTATCATGGGTGAAGTTGCCCACAGTCCTCAGTGTGGCCTACAGGCCCTTGTTTCTCCAGCCTCACCTTTCTCTTCACACCTGTAAACCCTACACTTTCTCCCGTACTGCCGACTCTTCCTCCCTGGCCATGCATGCACTGTCACATCCCATAGTTCAGCATGTGCTGCAGTGCAGAACTTGGTGCTGTTCCTTTGTTTTTCTTACTCCTGTGCTGTGTTTTTAGCATTTAGTGGGCTATGCTATAATTCATTCCTCTCTGTCTCCATTTTTTCTTTCTTTGCATGGTGCTTTTTGTACATAACTGTGTAACTACCAAAAGCATCTTGAGATGGCACTGTTATTCCACCTATTTGACAAATGAGAAAAAACACACTCAGAAAGGTTAAGTAGCTTGTCTAAAGTTGTAAAGCTAGTAAGTGTACGAGCTGGTCTGTTGAGCTTCAAAGTGAGACACTGAAGGCTCCAACGGGTTTGCAGTGAGCGGGAGAGATGAGGACCTGCCCTTTGCTTGCTGGCTTTCATCCCTGTGGCTTTCTGGTCAGGTCATGTTGTGAAACCGAGTCGTATGGAGGAAGAGAAGGGCTGGGTACAGAGCTTGTATTTCTCGGAGATACTTGTGGCAGTATGTTCTCATGGGGGCAGTTTTATCTTATGGTAGTTCTTGTAGTAGTAGCAGGCAGAAGATTTTTACTGTTTCCCTCTCCTTCTGTCTTCTGCTTCAGGAGGATAAGGGAATCCCATTTTCCCTAAAGCAGTATTAACTGTCATGTGGATCCTTTGGTAATTTTTGTCAGGGCCATCTTTGGTAATCCTTATGAAGTATATCAGAAGAAGATCTCATCATGATCTTCGGTAAATAACTTTTTTTGTAAGGATGGAGAATAATAGAGCAAGACAGGAAAATTTTCCTGACGACAGGTAGTAAATTGAATTTTCTCTGAAAGTTGAAACCTTGAAGCAGTCCCCAAGCTAGTTGCTTATCCATTATTTTAAAAAAAGAAAGTCTCAAGAGTAAACAGTACTTTCTACTGTTAGTAAATATTCCAGTGCTTAGCAAGGACAGTCCAGATTAATTCCTGTTTGTTCACTTGTGTGTGAAAGTGGAAGCAGAACAGTGTATCACTGTTGCCAGTGTAATAGGCTTCGTATATTTGATATATCATCACTTTATTCAGCTTATGAAGCAGATAGTACTTACTTCCTCTCTAGGGCCCAGTTTTCCTCTTATGTTCTAGAAACAAAATTTAAACTACTTCTGGTTGATCATATCTTTGGAAAACTGTTACATGTTAATCATACTCAAAAAATTTAAGAGTGGGGTATAATTTTTTATTTGAGTTGAGGTCCCACTCTGCCACTCAGACTGGAGTGCAGCAGCACAATCACAGTTGCTACAGCCTCACTCCTGGGCTCAGATGATCCTTTCACCTCAGCGTCTCAAGTAGCTGAAACTACAGGCACCTGCCACCACGCCCAGCTAATTTTTAAATGTTTTGTAGAGATCAGGTCTCTCTGAATTGCCTAGGCTGGTCTTGAACTCCTGGGCTCAAACAGTCCTCCTGCCTAGGCCCCCCAAAGTATTACAGGTGTGAGCCACCACACCCAGCCAAGAATGGGGAATAATTTGATGTGACTTATGAATTGCTGCTTTTCATCCTAGGTACCCTGTTTCTAGTATCAGTGTACCGGGAAATGAGGTAATTGTTCAAAGATTGTTTTGGTGAATATAGAATCAGTAGGAGATGGTGACTAACTGGTTCAAAAGAGAATTAGTGTAGATCATGTTTGGATGCGAACTAATTATCCTGTCTGTAGGAACATGTCTATTCAGAAATTGCAGTACTTATTTAGGTCTTACTAGCTTCTCCTTTCAGATGTAAGTCATTGAAGGTGGAGACTGGATTGATACTCTATTTTCTGGTAATTAATGTGGAATGAATGAACCGAAGAACTTTATGCCTCCAGTCGTTATAGAAATACAACCTGTCTAGTTCTCACTACTGTACTGTCATTTCCTGTATTTCATATTGATTTTCATAGTTCTGTTCCATCTTTTCTGAGATTTGTACTGTGGATAGATGCTGTGTTAGTTTCTATTGTATTCCATTTGCTTCTGATCAGCCTTACTGTTGATCAGTTGTTGGTTTGTTTTGTTTTGTTTGTTTTTTGAATCAGGGTCCCACTCAGTCACCCAGGCTGGAATGCAGTGGCATGATCACTGCTCACTGTAGCTTCAACCTCCTGGGCTCAGGCGATCCTTCCACCTCAGCCTCCTGAGCAGCCGGGACTACAGGCATGCACCACCATGTCCAGCTAATTTTTTGTTTTTTTGTAGAGACAAGGTCTTGCAACATTGCCTAGACTGGTCTGGAACTCCTGTACTCAAGCAATCCTCCTTCCTTGGTTTCCCAAAGTGCTAGGATTACAGGTGTGAGCCACTATGCCTGGCAACGATCAGTTCTAATAAGAGAATGCTTCTTGGCCAGGTGCAGTGACTCAAGCTTGTAATCCTAGCACTTTGGGAGGCTAAGGTGAGAGGATTGCCTGAGCCCATGGGTTTGAGAACAGCCTGGGCAACTTGGAGAGACCTCATCTCTATAATAAATCAAAAAATTAGCTTGGCATGGTAGCATGTGCCTGTAGTTCCGGCTACTTGGAAGGCTGAGGCTGAAGGATCGCCTGAGCCCAGCAAGTCGACGCTGGGGTAGCCATGAGCATGCTGCTGCACTCCAGCCTGGGCGATGGAGTGAGACTCCAACTCAAAAAAAAAAAAAAGAAAGAAAGAGAATGCTTCTTGTCAGTTGCTTGATTCATCTATTATGTATGTTCTGATAGTCACCCTGTTGTTTACTTTAAATGAGATCCACACTAGCAATTGTCAATTTTTTACATATTCGATTATTTTATGTTCTTTAGGCCAAAGAAAGACATTATTTAACCTTCCTTTTTAGGTCTAATTTGGTAAACCTTTAGGCTCATCCCTGGACCATCTCGAGAATGTCCTTATCCTTAGTAAGTTGTGGAGGCCAGAACTAGAAACAGCATTGGAAAACAGTATCTATGGGTGTGAGTGTTAGAAAGTATGCTGTTTTATATAATTTCCTTAAGGGCTGTTCTCTCTTACCAAATATGTGCAAGCGTATTTGCACATATACGTCTATACCATTCATTTCTCAAAATGTTCTTTTACTAACTATTCTTACTTTTATTTATTTATTTTTTTTTGAGTTGGAGTCTCACTCTGTCGCCCAGACTGGAGTGCAGTGATCACTCCCGGCCACCGCAGCCTCGACCTGATGGGCTCCGGCGATCCTTCCGCCTCAGCCTTCCAAGTAGCTGGAACTACAGGCATGCATTAACCATGCCCGGCTAATTTTTGATTTGTTGTAGAGATGAGGTCGACTCGCCAAGTTGCCTAGGCGGGTCTCGAACCCGCAGGCTCAGACAATCCACTCACCTCGGCCTCCCAAAGCGCTGGGATTACAGGCTGAACCACTGAGCCCAGCCCTAACTATTCTTGAAATGAAGTTGTGGTTTTAAATCTTTGCCTGTTAACTTGAGGGGAAGAACAAGGATGCTGTTTAACTGTAAGATTTTCTCTCTCTTCTAAATGTAACACTTCCATTTCTTTTCATTTAAAGTGCAAGCTGCTTCCATTTTTAAAAATGGAGCAATGTGTTCCTTTTAGGCATTGGCCATATTGAGACATAACATAATTATATGTCTTAAATCTAGTCTCTTGTTCTGCCCAAGGAACAGCGAGATGAAATTGCCACTGTGGAGAGCATCAACAATGGCAAGTCCATCTTTGAGGCCCGCTTGGACATTGACATTTCCTGGCAGTGCCTGGAGTACTATGCAGGCCAGGCTGCATCCATGGCTGGTACGTCCTCACCTGGCCTCTGTGACTAGTCAGTCAGGGGACAGAAGAACATAGCCTAGTGGTGAAGGGCAACAATTTTGGCATTTAGATAGACGTGGGTGGCCTGGGAATTACTTGATCGTTTCCTAGCTAAACTGGGATAGTAATCCATACCTTCTTGGGTTGTTTTAAGGATCAAATGAGATAATGCATGTCAAGCACCTAGCATGGTGCTTGAGTTTTAGAGCTAGTTGCTAAAAAAACCAGTTCTCACAAGAATTGGTATGTCATGTTTACTGGTTTTATCGACTTAGCAAAAATTTTTTTTTAGTAATGTATAAAGTTTACAACAATTGATACTGATGGTTGGTAGGGCCAAGGAGGGCTGTGGGGAGCCCAGAATCTTCCCCTGTGGCTAAGTCTTCCCCTCATTTCCATTTCATCTAGGTTATCTAATAGAGACTCAACAAACCTCTAGAGAATCGGGTCGGGTTGGATGGATGTGTGTTTGCAAGATAGGTGGGATTCTCTGTGTGAAGAGAGTGAGCGGGAGCCTGTGTGATGATGGTGATGAGTTAAGCCAGTGTCCTGGGTTGTGAGGATGCTGGTCTGACTGGAGCACACGTGGGCCGGTGTACTCGTGTAGGCATGGCTGAAGTCCTGGGTAGCACAGACTGTCCTAACTTATTCCTGTTTTCCCCATAGGTGAACACATCCAGCTCGCAGGCGGGTCCTTTGGCTATACCCGGAGAGAACCACTTGGGGTGTGTGTGGGCATTGGAGCATGGAACTACCCTTTTCAGATTGCCTCTTGGAAGTCAGCTCCAGCATTAGCGTGCGGTGAGAATGAGTCATTCCTCCACTTGGGAGCCACCGTTCTTCCTCATCACCTGTTCTCTACCCCTCACTTCTTCCTAAGCTCAGAGGGCCGTGCTGGAGAAAGCCAGAGTCTCAGGGCCATGGCCTCATTCCTGCCCTGTCTTGCCCCTCAAGGAGCTTACAGTGCGAGTAGGACACAGAGCATGTCTAGATATTCCCATTGTTTATCTAATTTGTTTTTGTACATGGAATGGAAGAAAGTTAATTTTTTCCTGTTAAATTGAATTAGATTTGTGCTACTCTTAAGTCTCGTTCTGGACAGGAATTTCTATGTAGGGGGTAGCATTGAGGAGTCCACTTCACTTAGGAAGCAGAAGGTAAACTCCTTTCTCCTTTGTGACTTACGGGAATGATAAACAGGACTTCTACCAGGGAAGCTTTGACTGATTGACTTTTTATTTAAAGAGAAGAACCTGTGGGAAAGGAAGACTTATCATATCTTAGAAAAAGCTGTGATATTAAAAAAGCGTTACTGCTGAGGCCGAAGGATCGCTGGAGCCCAGCAGGTCGAGGCTGTGGTGGCCGAGAGCGGCCACTGCACTCCAGTCTGGGCGACAGCCAACTCAAAAAAAAAAGAAAAGCGTTACTGTTAGGACATGTTGAAAGGCAGCTTTTGTGCTATTGGCATTGCATGTATTTTCTCTAACCTATTTATGTTTGAGAGACAGCTGTGTTAGAGGAGAGATATCTCAGAATTAAGCCACTAGCTTTGGGGACTCTCATCAGATGAACCTTTCTGGTCTTCAGTTTCAACTTTTGTAAAATGGGGCTGATCATACCTACTTCTTACTGCTGTTGCAGATGTTAAATGAGATAGTATATGTGAAAAGTTCTTACGTGCAAGTGCGACGTATTACTGTTTGAGACTGGGCAATCATAGGGTTTGAAGTCTGTTTAATGAGAGAAACAAAGGTGAAAAAGGCAACATGTTGGCTTCTTGGCAACATTTTTGTTTTAATATTTGATGGGGGGGACTGGAAGCAATTGGAGTCATTCTTGACTTGTGCGCTAGTCCTGTCCTCAGGATCACCAGTCCTAAAAAGCCTTTCTGTGTTCATGTCTTGGGTTTTTGCAGGTAACGCCATGGTCTTTAAACCTTCTCCTTTTACACCTGTTTCTGCATTGCTACTGGCTGAAATCTACACGAAGGCTGGGGTACCTCCTGGGCTTTTCAATGTGGTACAAGGAGGTGCTGCCACAGGCCAGTTTCTGTGCCAGCATGGTGACGTGGCAAAAGTCTCCTTCACTGGAAGTGTGCCCACTGGCACTAAGGTGAGGTTGAACCAGTATTACCTAACACAAGTGGCATGTAGACATGGCAAAGCCAGGCCTACCCAGACTGCATTTTGGAGGCTTCTCTTATGATTCTCTAGTTTGTATTGGGAACGGGGCAGGAGATTTTACTGGGCAAAGGTCTGAAGCTCCCCGTAGAAGTGTGAAGGGGAAGGGAGCACACACGGGTGATTTGTGTTAGGCCAGGGTGGGCGGAGAGTGAAGCGGATAGAAGTGGAAGTTACTATCTCCTACCTGAGACGATGAGTCTGAGTGAGCAGGGACCTGGGCTGCCACTTGGACTGTTTGGTGACTTAATTTCTCGTATCAAAGGAAGGGTGTTTTCTGAGATTCATCTTTTTGATGTTAATTGGTGCCTTAAACACAGTAATAGTAACACAAAAGAATTTTTGGCTTATATCAATAATAGTCTTGTGAATTGACAATATTTTTTTAAATGAATGCCTCTTCAGAATGTCAAATGCAGTTCTGTGGATTCTCTTCATTTTCTGGAAAATAATTTTTTTTTTATTGGGGTCTCATTCTGTCACCCAGGCTAAAGTGCAGTGGCACAGTCATGGTGGCTGTTGTAACCTTGACCTGTGGGACTCAGACAATCGTTTCACCTCAGCCTCTTGAGTAGTTGGAGTACAGGTGTGCACCATCATGCCTGGCTAATTTTTTGATTTATCGTAGAGACAGGGTCTTGCCAAGTTGCCCAGGCTGGTTTCGAACCCTTGGGCTCAGGCAGTCCTCTTGCCCTGGTCTCCCAAAGTACTGGGATTACAGGTGTGAGCCACTGCACCAAACCAGAAAAGAATATTTTAATAGATAAAGGACGAAGTGTGTTGACAAGAATAAGGCTGTAGGTCATATATACACAGTTCAGGAAGACATTGTAGGTTCAGATGTAGGCCTAGTATGCAATCTAATTTCTGTTTAACTTCTTCTGAATGCTCTGTTCTCTTTCTGTAAGATTATGGAGATGTCAGCTAAAGGAATCAAACCTGTCACCTTGGAACTTGGAGGCAAGTCTCCACTCATCATCTTCTCAGACTGTGATATGACCAATGCTGTGAAGGGGGCACTAATGGCCAACTTCCTCACACAAGGCGAGGTATGTACCTGTCCCTGGGAAGGGGGTCAGAGGAATCCTCACCCCTTCATTTAGCAGTGTGTTTTAAAGCTTTTTATTTTGAAATATTTTCAGACTTTGTTGCACACGTAGTACAAAGAATTCCCATGTATCCTGGAATTGATTTTTCAAATATGAATATTTTATTATTTTTATTTTTTTGAGTCGGAGTCTGACTCTGTTGCTCAGGCTGGAGTTCAGTGGCACACTGCTCACAGCCACTGCAGCCTCAACCTGCTGGGCTCAGGAGATCTTTCACTGCAGCCTTCCAAGTAGCTGGAACTACAGGTGTGCGCCACCACACCCAGCTAATTTTTTGATTTATTGTAGAGACAAGGTCTTACCATGTTGCCCAGGCTGGTCTCAAACTTGCGGGCTCAGGCAATCCTCTCACCTCTGCCTAAATAATATTTTAACACATTTACTGTGTTATTCTCTTTGTCTGTTTATACATACATATGCATATTATTAAGTTTTTCTGAACTCTTTGAAAGTAAGCTATAGTCACATAGTCATAAGGCCCCTAACCTGTAAATATGAAGTTCCTAAACGCAAGTGCATTCATTTATATAAGCACAGTACACATAGTAAAATTAACAAATTAACACTGATATAGTACTATTACTCCATCTATTGCCCTTTTCAAATTCTGTCATTTGTTTAACAAATGTCCTCTTAGCAAAAGACAATAAATTTTTTTTTCTGATCCAGGATCCCATCCTTTGTCTTTAATTTTCTTTAATTAGAAATAGTTCTTCAATTACTATCTTTCATTTTTGAAGAAGACAGGCCATTTGTTTTGTATGGTATCCCTTATTTTGGGTCTGTCTGATGTTTCCTGTTAGAATAATACCATGCATTTTTGGCAAAAATAACACTGACATGGTGTGGTGTCCTTCTCAGTGGAGAGTTAGCTTTTATCTTGCTTTAAGATGATTCTTCACTGTAAAGTTACTGTTTTTTCCTTTGTGGTAAATAAGATTTTGTAGGAGGTATTTTGAGACTATCATGTTCCTCATCAAACTTTCACCCAGTAGTTTTATCACTCACTGATGATTCTTGCCAAAAACAGTTTTTATAATGGTGGTTTTATGGTTCCCTCATTCCTTCTATATTTATTAATTTACCTTTTACTGTAAGAAAGAACTAGCCGGGCTCGGTGGCTCAGCCTGTAATCCCAGCACTTTGGGAGGCCGAGGCGAGTAGATTGCCTGAGCCCGCGGGTTCGAGACCCACCTGGGCAACTTGGCGAGACCTCGTCTCTACAATAAATAAAAAATTAGCTGGGCGTGGTAGTGTGCCTGTAGTTCTGGCTACTTGGAAGGCTGAGGCAGAAAGATCGCCGGAGCCCAGCAGGTTGAGGCTGTGGTGTCTGGGAGTATGCCACTGCACTCCAGTCTGGGTGACAGAGTGAGACTACAACTAAAAAAAAAAAGAAAGAAAAAACTGGCCTTTCTCCTCTGTTTTTCATTTACTTATTTACATCTGTGTGGACCTGGGGTTCTTAGTTCATTTTATGGGTTATAATCTATTAACATCATTATTTATTTTGATGCTCAAATAATTATAGATTTGGTTAGTGGGAGCCTCTTTCATGACCTTCTGATAAATCATCATTATTCTTAGAGCACTTCTTTACTTTCTGGCACAGAAATGAGTCTGTCCTAGACTCATCTCTACTTTCCCTGGCCAAGCCCTGGAATCAGCTGTTTCTCTAAAGGAGCCCTGGTTCCATTTAGTGGTAAATGGTATTTAGAGACAAGATCTGAGGACCAGGTGTGCTCACTGCTGCCGGGATATCATTGCTCCTAGGCCCCCTCTGAGACCAGTGATAGGAAGTACATATTTGTATATACTCGTATGCACATCCCTATATATATGTCTAGCTAGATAAATAACCAGTGTGGGAGGATTGCTTGAGCCCAGGAGTTTGAGACCAGCCTGGGCAACATAGTGAGACCTTTTCTCTACCAAAATAAAATAAAATAAAAGTCAGGTATAGTCCCATCTACTTGGGAGGCTGAGGTGAAAGGATTGCCTGAGCTCACTATATTCCAGCCACTGCACTCCAGCATGGGCACAGAATAAGCCCTCACTCAAAAATAAAATAAAATAAAATAACATATTCATTTGTTTCTGTTGGTGTTTTATGTGAGTTTTATTTTCCCCCATCCTTGGTGATTTAAAAATTTATTTTGATTGAGTGAAATACTAACATGGTTCTACATGTCCACATTTTACAGAAAGCCACACTCAGACTCTTCCCCATCCCTTCTACCTGTTCCCAGTACCTCCTTCCCACCCATTCCTGTCCATTTCCTGCAGGAAGACAGACTAATTTGTTTCTGGGTTTTCCTTCCTGTGTTCCTTTTTGCACAGATGAACAGATGCTTGTATATTTATTTCCTCTTCTTTCATAAAAAGCATATTAAAGGCACTCTTTTGTAAATATCCTGACAGTCGTTTCATTTCATGGGGACCTTTACTCTTTTTTGCAGCTGTATAATACTGTTCATTGTGTTAGTTCATAAACTATAGTTTATGCAACCATTCTTCTCTGTATGGACATTTAGGTGGTTTCCAGTATTTTGTGATTACAAACAGTGCTGCAGTGAATAACCATGTGCATGTGTATTTTCATATTGTTGGAGATATATTTTCAGAGCAAATTTCTAGAAGTAGTAAATGTATATGTAATTTTGTGTGACCTTTTAAAAAATAACAATTGTATCTATTTCCATTATACAATTTAGTAACTATAGTCATTATGCTGTACATTGGATCTCTATTTATCTGATATAATTTCAACCTTGTGCCCTTTGACTAACATTTCTGTGCCCCTACTCCTGATAACTAATGGTCTGTTCTCTGCTTCTATGTATTTAACTTTTTTTTTTTTTTTTAGTTGGAGTCTCACTCCATTGCCTAGGCTGGAGTACAGTGGCATTCTGATAGCCATCCCAGCATTGACCTGCTGGGCTCAGACGATCCTTCTGCCTCAGCCTTCCAAGTAACTGGAACTACCAATTTTTTGATTTATTGTAGAGATGAGGTCTCGCCAAGTTACCCAGGCTGTTCTGGAACCCGTGGGCTCAGGCAATACCCTCACCTTGGACTCCCCAAGTGCTGGAATTGTAGGCTTGAGCCACCATGCCCGGCCTTATGTATTTAACTTTTAAAATACTTTACATATATGTGAGATTAGGCATTATATTTCATTCTATATCTGACTCATTTCACTTAATATAATGTTTTCCCTGTTCATCCATGTTGTTGCAAATGGCAGGATCTCCTTTCTAAAGGCTGGATAATATTTCATTATGTATATATATTTAAAATATTGTTTAAAAATATATATTGTTTTATTTCTTTTTTTATTCTTTATAATATATATTGTTTTAAAATATTGTTTTTGTTTTTGTTGATAGTAGTCATCCTGGGGGGTGTGAAGTGGTGTATCATTGTGGTTTTTATTTGCATTTTCTTAATGATTAGTGATGTTGAGTGCATATATAATTTTATAAGATATTGCCAAGTTCTTCTCCCAAAGGAAAAATTGCATTCCTGTTAACAATGTATGAGTACTTATTTACCTTATGGAATATGATAACATATTCTTAATGGAATATGTTATCATAATTTAAAATTTTTGTGAGATAGATGAGAAATGATATATTAGTATAGTTTTAATTTCTTTCTTTTTTTTTTTTTGAGCTGGTGCCCAGACTGGAGTGCAGTGGCACGCTCCCGGCCACCGCAGCCTTGACCTGCTGGGCTCTGGCGATCCTTCCACCTCAGCCTTCCAAGTAGCTGGAACCATAGGCGTGTACTACCATGCCCAGCTAATTTTTTATTTATAGTAGAGTTGTGGTTGACTTGCCAAGTTGCCCAGGTGGATCTCGAACCCACGGGCTCAGGCAGTCCACTCACCTCAGCCTCCCAAAGTGTGGGATTACGGCAGTCCACTCACCTCAGCCTCCCAAAGTGTGGGATTACAGGCTGAGCCACCAAGCCCGGCTTAGTTTTAATTTCAGTTCTCCAATTATGAGTGAGATTGAACATCTTTTTCTAAATTCACGTATAGTAAAGTTTACATTTTTAGTGTATTGTACTGTGAGATTTGATTCTCCCTCAATTTTTATAAGTTCTTTAAATATTAGTGATAATAGCTTTTGTGTTTTGAGTTGGAGTCTCACTCCATTGCCCATGCTGGAGTGCAGTGCCATGCTCGCCGCCACCCCAGCGTCGACTTGCTGGGCTCAGGAGATCCTTCTGTCTCAGCCTTCCAAGTAGCTGGAACTACAGGCGCATGCTAGCACACCCAGCTGATTTTTTGATTTATTGTAGAGATGAGGTCTCACCAAGTTGCCCAGGCTGTTTTCAAATCCGCAGGCTCAGGCAGTCCTCTCACCTTGACCTCCCAAAGTGCTGGGATTATAGACTTGAGCCACTGTACCCAGCCAATTATAACCTTTTATCTGGGATAAATATTGCAAATATCTTCTTCTAGTTTTTCAGTTGTCTTGGCTTAGTTTAGGGAATTTGCCATGCAAATCTTTTTATTTTTATGAAGTCAAATTTATTAGTTTTTGTCTTCATTGTATCTAGATTTTGAGTAATAGTTTAGCATCTTTTCTTGCACTTGGGTTAAGGAGGAATTACCTATATTTTCTCCTACTTATCATATGGTGTTCTATTTCATATTTTGATTCCTGATACATTTGGAGTTTATTCTTATGTGTGATGTAAGATATGCATCATATTTAATCTTTTCATATGATTAGCTATTTGTTCTAGCACTATTTATTTATTTATTTACTTTTTATTTTTATTTTTTTTTTGAGTTGGAGTCTCACTCTGTCGCCCAGACTGGAGGGCAGTGGCCGCTCCCGGCCACCGCAGCCTCGTCCTGCTGGCTCCAGCGATCCTTCCACCTCAGCCTTCCGAGTAGCTGGAACTACAGGCGCGCGCTACCACGCCCGGCTGATTTTTTAATTTATTATACAGATGAGGTCTCGCTGCCCAGGCAGGTCTCGAACCCGCAGGCTCAGGCAATCCACTCACCTCAGCCTCCCAAAGGCGTGGGATTACAGGCTGAGCCACCGAGTCCGGCTAGCACTATTTATTTAGTCCAACTTTATTCTAGTGATTTCACCTTTATCTAACTAAATTTTCATGAACACTTGGGTCTATTTTTAGACTTTCTTTTCTCTCCTTACAGCATTTGAACAGTATTTATACTCATTTCTATAGGAGAGTCTAAATGGAGATTATTTGTGATTTTAGAGAGAAACGGACTAAAATGCTCAATTTTTAAAAAATTAGGTTTAAGACTACAGTTTTTTTTTTTTCTGGAGTCTCACTCTTAATGGAGTGCACTGGCCGGAGTGCAATGGCATGCTCAGAGCCACCAAAGCCTCGGACTGCTGGGCTCAGATGATCTTTCCACCTCAGCCTTTCTCCGAGTAGCTGGAACCACAGGTGTGCACCACTATGCTGGCTAATTTTTAAATTTATTGTAGAGATAAGTTTTTGCCATGTTGTTCGGGCTGGTCTCAAGCAATCCTCTTGCCTCCACCTTGCAAAGTGATGAGATTACAGGCATGTACCACCGTACCTGGCTAAGATTACAGTTCTTAATCTAGTTTTACTCTTCAGCCCCCTTCCATTTCTCAGCCGTATTGAACAGCTGATACAAGGAGGTAAGAGAGGTCCTTTGGGTCACATGGATCTAGTAATGGCTTTTAGAAAATGTAAACAAGCAAAGTAAGAACTTTTATCCCCACGGGCAGGTTGTACTTGTGGACTGGTATGGCCACAATTGCATATGTGACCTTTCTTTCCTATTCAATATGGGGACAGTTTTTAGAAATGGGAATAGTCTTTGAAAAAAGGTATTGTGTTTCTTTTAAGCTTAAAGTTATTAGACTATTTTATTTTACTTTCCTTTTTTGCCCTTACACACATATAAATGTATGTCGTGTCTGACCTTTAGGTTTGCTGTAATGGTACAAGAGTATTTGTGCAAAAAGAGGTTCTTGATAAATTTACAGAGGAAGTAGTGAAACAGACACAAAGGATAAAAATTGGAGATCCCCTTCTGGAAGATACAAGGATGGGTCCACTCATCAACCGACCTCACTTGGAGCGAGTCCTTGGGTTTGTTAAACTGGCAAAGGAGCAAGTAAGAAATAAAGGGTGGTGAGATGGGCTTGGGGGAGGGTTGTTATGCCCTAGATACTCGCTGTGTGCCCTTTGCATATGGTAGTGTTCTTCTGGCTGTCAGAGTCCCTAGCAGTGTTCTGCTTTGTACTTGCAATGTGGAGACTAGGTATGCATGTGTTCAGGATACACTTAAGATTTCAGAAATTCATTCTGGGGTTGTATGTTTAATATGGAAGATATATTCTCTATTTCAATCTTTTTGACAGGGTGCCAAAGTGTTGTGTGGTGGAGACCTGTATGTACCTGAAGACCCCAAATTAAAGAATGGATACTACATGAGACCTTGTATATTAAGTATGTTCTCTTGTTTGCTTTTAAATGGTTCAAATGAAATATGTAAATGAATATTTATAAAATATGTAAATGGCATAATGCAAGGGCTGGCAAACTCTGTGAGCCCACTCCCCAGGTTTAAGAAGCAGAAGCACTCCATTGTCTTTGAAGCCTTCTGTGTGTGCTTCCTCTAGGGCAGCCATGTGTATTAGCTCACCTGAGACAACAACTTCTGTTTTGGAGGCAAGGAGCTCCCAAAAATGAAAGTGCATGTTTGATAAAAAATTAATGAATTTAATTCTTCAAGAAAGTGAAGACTTTTGCATTGAAACTGTAGGTCATCAATATTATGAAACCAATTTGTCAGATAATCTTTTAAAAATTATGTAATTTAATGATTTTTAGCACCTCCTTTCAATCTTGAAAAAAATCTCCTGGTTTGGACAATCAAGTGCATATGGTCATCCTACTCACAGTCATGTACTTCTCTCTTATTCAGCAGTAATCACCATTCTAAATGTTTTTATCATTCTCATGCTTTTCTCTGTCATTTTACAATGCATGTTAGTATCCTCTATACAAATATTGTTAGTTTCATAGACTTTGAAAGATTATATATAGGTTGAAATGTTGTATAATTCCTTACATCATTTTTTTTTTTGAGGTTACAATCACAGCTTACTGTAACCTCAACCTCCTGGGCTCAGATGATCTTTCTGCCTCAGTCTCCCGAGTAGCTGGAACTACAGGCTTGTGCCACCATGCCCAGTTAATTTTTAATTTTTATTTCCTGTAGAGACAAGGTCTCAGTATGTTGCCCAAGTTGGTCTTGGACTCCTGGACTCAAGCGATCCTCTTGCCTTGGCCTTCCAAAGTGCCAGGATTACAGGCATGAGCCATCACACCCGACTAATTCTTTATATCTTATCTTGAAGATAAATTAAGCTGATTTTCCCCCTTTTTGATATTCAATGCAGTTTGACCTTTAACCCTTGCTAAAGAAATCCACTGAAGTTCAAAAGCTGAGAACCTAATGTCCATACCATGGATTGGCTTACGATTATTAAGTTAATACTTAATGAATAGGAAAAGCTTACAATATATTGTTAAGTAAAAACCAAGCATGTACATAGGAAAAAGAAGGCATGGAGCAAACATCATAATATTAATAGTAGATTACAGGCTGCATGTGGTGACTCATGCTTATAATCCCAGCACTTTGAGAGACTGAGGCAACAGGATTGCTTGAGCTCAGGAGTTTGAGACCAGCCTGGGCAATATAGTGAGACTTTGTCTCTACAAAATCAAAAAACATTTTTTTTTTAAGTCTGAGTCTCACTCTGTCGCCCAGACTGGAGTGCAGTGGCCGCTCCCAGCCACCGCAGCCTCAACCTGCCGGGCTCCAGCGAGCCTTCCGCCTCAGCCTTCCAGTAGCTGGAACTACAGGCGCGCGCTACCATCCTGGCTCATTTTTAGCTGGGCATTGTGGCGTGCTCCTGTAGTCCCATCTACTCAGGAGACTGAGGCAGTAGGATCACCTGAGCCTAGGAAGTAAGGCTACAATAATCTGTGATTGTGCCACTGCACTCCAGTCTGCATAACAGAGCGAGACCCCAGCACATACACACACAGAGAACTGGATGTGATGGCATTTGTCTGTAGTCCCCACTACTTGGGAGGCTGAGACAAGAGGATCATTGGAGACCAGGAGGTTGAGACTGCAGTGAGCCAGGATTGTACCACTGCACTCCAGCCTAGACAACTAAGTGAAATCCTGTCTTAAAAAAAAAATAAACAAAAAGTAGATTTCTTTGGATGCTGTGATTTAAGGTGATTTTTATTATACTTTGTGCATTTCTGAATATTATAGATTTTCTACGGAGAATATGTATTTTGCAATCAGAAAAGTTAACCTAGGTAAAGAACAGGTGCTAACTATATTAACTGGATTCTGGAAGCCTGGCTTGTGGTCTACTATATCCATATTGCTTGGAAGACTTGTTAAAAAGCCAGGTTCCTGTTCCCTGCCCTGGACCCCCACATGCCACTCGCAGGGATAGGTCATAGAAATCTGTATTTTAATAAGCTGACAGTTCATTTTTATGCGTACTAACTTCTGGGAGTGACTCCAGAGTCTGCCCTTTTAATTTGTTTACTTAAGATTTGGGCACCAGCATCGAGTGGGTAACATGTTTAAGGCAGGAATCTTTCCATTTCTTCTATGTCATCTGCTACTTTATACCTTCATCTCTTGGGACTCTCCAACATGGAACTCACTGCATATAGACTCATGCTGTATTATTGACCTGCATAAGATAATAAAATACTCCTGAGATTGTTGGGTAATGAATTGTCTTGATTAATTAAATGTTCTGGCAAGTAATTTCCCCTAAAAATTATATGTAGGTTACTAGTTTTTAAAGAATTAGATAAGGTGCGGTAGCTTACACATGTAATCCCAAAACTTCAGGAGGCTGAGGCGAGAGAATCGCTTGAGCCCAGGAGTTTGAAGACAGCTTGAGCCACATAGCGAGACCTCGTGTTTAAAAAAAAAATCACACAAAAAATTAGCTTGGTGTGGTGGCATGTACCTGTAGTCCCAGCTACTTGGGAGACAGGCAGAAGGATCACCTGAACCCAGGAGTCAATGATCGTGCCACTGCACTCCGGCCTGGGCAATAGAGTGAGACCCCGACTCAAAAAAACACAAAGAAAACAAATTTAAAAATCCCCAAAGAATTAACTATCCTAAAACACACTTAAATATTACTTAATATATCTTTGAAGATAGTTAGGCATCTCCAAAGTACAATACAACCCACAGGTGACCACCATGCTATTCTTGTATATACAAATTCTAATTCATCTCGTAAGAGATTTTAGAAATGTGGTCTTTGTAGAAATGTGAAAGGTTGGTTTTTGGACTTCAGCTAATAGAAAGCTAGTGTTTCTTGTAGGGCTCTCCAGCTCTTTTTCTGCCTGTACACTGCTTATGTGTGCAACACAACCTTGCAGGTGTCATTTCTCACCCTGTGTAGTATGTGCAAGTGAAAAAAAAAAAGTCAAGTATGAGTTAAATGATTTTATCGAGTTAGTCTTTAAAGGAACTTAAGTGCATTTTTGTATAAAGTGAGCACTCCTTAACTTGTTTCTTTTTTTTTTTTTCTTTTTTGAGTTGGAGTCTTACTCTGTTGCCCAGACTGGAGTGCAGTGGCATGCTCCTGGCCACCACAGCCTTGACCTGCTGGGCTCCGGCGATCCTTCTGCCTCAGCCTTCCAAGTAGCCATAACTACAGGCATGCGCTACCACACCCAGCTAATTTTTGATTTATTGTAGAGATGAGGTCTTGCCAAGTTGTCTGGGTGGGTCTTGAACCCGTGGGCTCAGGCAATCCACTCACCTCGGCCTCCCAAAGTGCTGGAATTACAAGCTGAGCCACCAAGCCTGGGCTCCTCAACTTATTTCTAATAAGTCTATGTTTATATTGGATTTCTTTTTTTATAATGTTTCTAATTATGTTCATAGTACAGACATTAAGAAGATGTGGGAAGTATAAAGAAAATGATATGTATAATATTTTAACAGAAATTGGGATAATGTGTATACAGTTTTGTATAATTTTCAGTGAATGTTTTGTCATGAGCATTTATTAAGTTTTCTTGAAAAATACTACTTTAAGAAGCTCCATAAAATTCCTCATTAGTTAACAGCTGGGTGTGGTGGCTCACTCCAGCTACTAGGAAGGCTGAGGCAGAAGGATCACTTGAGCCCAGCAGTCGGAGGCCAGCTTGTGCAACACAGTGAGACCTCATCTCTAAAAATTTAAAAATAAAAATAAAGTTTGTTATTGGGATGTATAGTTCATGTGATCATTTCCTCTATTTTGGATGTTTTGTTTGTTGCTTCCAGTTTTCACTATATAAATAATGTGATGAACATCCTTGCAAACAAATTCTTATTCATCTTATTAGCTATTTATGATGGATTTTTAGAAGTGGATTTAGAATTGCACAAAGGCTATGACTCTTTAATACATATTGTTAAATTGCCATGCAGAAAGGATGTCCCAATTATATTCACACTGACAACCTCATATTGAATTTTTTTAAAACTATGTATGTCACTGTTCACTGTGAATATGACATTCTCAAATGTCAGGAATAATAATCCCTTAACTGTTCTATTTTAATGTTTGCAGCTAATTGCAGAGATGACATGACTTGTGTGAAAGAAGAGATCTTTGGGCCAGTTATGTCCATTTTATCATTTGACACTGAAGATGAGGTTCTGGAGAGAGCCAATAATACTACTTTTGGACTAGCAGCTGGCGTCTTCACCAGGTACATGGAGAGGGGCACGCAGAGCATTCTGAGGAACAGGGCTGCGGCGTCTGCCCAGATTATGCCTGATCTTATGCCCTCACTGGAGTTTGCCCTCCCTGGAGTTATCAGTGTTTTCTGTTTGCTTCAGGTTAAATCAGAAAACGCCAAGGCAGCATTTTGTAGTTTGCCCTGAATGGTCAGAGAACCCTGCTCTTTAAATTGAGCTATAAACTGATGATAAAAATTCTGTGCTTTTTCATTCATTCATTGAATAGACATTTAAGATTCTGATCTATGTAAAGATGTCTTTTGAAAACATACATGTCAATGTAGTGGACAGTATTCTTAAAAAATGTGATTTTTAGTGGCATGATAGTAGTTCTTGTTTGGAATGCATGGTCACTTATTTAGGCACTTTTCCTGTTGGATATTTAGGATATTGTTTCTAATTTTAACTATTAAAAGTAATGTTATGATTCATATGTTTTTACAAAAATTTTTTTTTTTTGAGTTGGAAGACTCACTGTCGCCCAGACTGGAGTGCAGTGGCCGCTCCTGGCCACCACAGCCTTGACCTGC
>NW_007258208.1:612731-616793 GCF_000164805.1 Carlito syrichta | reverse complement strand
TCAGCCTCCCAAAGGCGCGGGATTACAGGCTGAGCCACCGAGCCCGGCTTATTTTTACATAAATTTTAACCACTACCGATGGAAGTAAAAATGATTTAGGATCACCATGTTTTTGAAAACAAGTGCAGACTGCTTGGTTTTATACAAACTGTGGTTAGTCTTGGGCAGTAGTCAACATTGTCTAAGGCTGCTTTGCCGTTGGGGTTATGCTCTTCCTTTGATACACAAAGTTACACTTTGTAGCTGTGTGGTCAGGAATGTGGGAAGGAAGGCCCAAGTCTCTTTGAGGACCTGATGTAGTAGCTCCTCCTTGAGCTCTGAAGTGGATTGAGAAGCTGCTTTTTGATTGGGGATTGAGTGAATGACGTACCCTTGCTTTGCTTTGCAGCCTAGTGTAGACCAAGTCCAGTTACAAGGAAGGATAACTCCAATATGCTGTCTTTTTAACAGCTCTACTGGGGTAATTCACAGACCATACAGTTCACCTATTTAAAGTATATAATTCAGGGTTTGGGCAACCATCACTATCATCCACTCTTAGGGCATTCTCATCATCCCAAGAAGGAACCATCTGCACATTTCACAGTTGCTCTCCATTCCCACTCCACCCTGCCCCTGTCGACCGCTGATCTGCTTTCTGTCTGTATGGTTTTGCTTGTTCTGAACTTTTTGTGCAAATGGAATCATAGAAGGTATCCTTTGATGACTGATGTCTTTCACTTAGCATCATGCTTTCATGGTTCATTTGTGTTGTAGCACATATCAGGACGTCATTCCCAAATATATTCCCTTGTGTGACTATATCCCACTTTGTGTTTACCGATTCATCTATTGACATCATTTGGGTTGTTTCCACTTTTTGGCTATTATGAATACTGCTGGTATGAACATATGTTTACAGGTCTTTGTGTAGACATATAGTTTCATTTCTGTTGGGTATACATCTAGTAGTGAAATCACTGGATCATATGGAAATTTTATACTTAATGTTCTGAGGAATTGCTGAGCTGCTTTCCATAGTGGAGTACTGTTTTACATTCCTGAAGCAGTGTAGGAAGTTTCCAGTTTCTCCACAACTTCACTAGCCCTTGTTACTGTCTATTCTTTTGGTTTTAGCCATCCTTGTGGATGTGAAGTGTTATCTCACTGAAGTTTAGTTGCTTTTTGTGGTTTTTTTTTTTTTTTTGAGTCCGGAGTCTTACCCTGTTGCCCAGACTGGAGTGCAGTGGCACAGTCATGGCTCACTACAGCCTCAAACTCCTGGGTGCAGACAATCCTCCTGCCTCAGCCTCCCGAGTAGCTTGGATTACAGGTGTGTGCCACTATGCCTGGCTAATTTTTAAATTTTTTTTAGAGACAAGCAGGTCTCATTATGTTCCCAAGCTGGTCTCAAACTCCTCCTGGGCCCAAGCAATCCTCTTGTCTTGGCCTCTCCAAATGCTGGGATTACGGGCATAAGCCACTGTGCCCGTCCTCACTGTAGTTTTTTTTTTTTTTCAAGAAAGATTTTTTTTTTCTTTTTTTTTATTATAAAGATGTGGGGTACAATTCAGGGTTAGTTATACATACATTGATTATGCAGGTACCTTGTTGAGGAGGTATGCCCCTCCCTCCCCTAGCAGTTTCCCTCAACTGCCAATCCCATCCCGCCTCCCCCGACAGTTTCCCATTACTGCCAAACGCTTTCTTATAGTATTATAATTGTTCAAGTTCTGCTTATGAGTGAGAACATATGGTACTCTGTTCTTTGTTTCTGTGGTAGATCACTGAGTATGATCGACTCCAGATCCATCCAAGCTGCTGCAAAGTCCATATATTTGGCCTTCTTTATGGCTCCATAATATTCCATTGTGTACATGTACCACATTTTCTTTATGCAGTCCAGCTTCGATGGGCAACATGGTTGGTTCCATGTTTTTGCTATTGTGAATAGAACTGCAACAAACATATGTGTGCAGGTATCTTTTGTGTAGAATAATTTGAGTTCCTCCGGGTATATTCTCAATAGGGGAATTGCAGGGTCATATGGGAAGTCAATTTCTAGTTCCTTCAGAAATCTCTACACTGTCTTCCAAAGAGGTTGCACTAGTTTACTTTCCCACCAGCAGTGTAGAAGCGTTCCTTTTTCTTCACATCCTTGCCAGCATCTGTTGTTGTTTGTTTTATTAATGATGGCCATTCTTACTGGGGTTAGGTAGTATCTCAATGTGATTTTGATTTGCATTTCACTGATGATGAGTGAGGCTTAGCACTTTTTCATGTGTCTATTGGCTGCCCGTATATCTTCTTTTGAGAAGTGTCTATTATGTCTTTTATGACTGTAGTTTTGATTTGCATTTCTATGGATTTTCTTTTCACTATCTTGATAGTCTTATTTGCAGCACAACATTTTAAATTTTGGCCAAGTCCGATTTTCCTGTTTTTTTTTTTCCTGTTACATATTTAAGTCTTTGCCTAATCCAAGGTCATGAAGATTTATTCCTATAAAGTGTTTTATAATTTCCACTCTGACATTTTAGGTCTGGGATCTGTTTGGGTTACTTTTTGTGTATGGTATATGAAAGGGATCAACCTTTATTGTTTTGCATGTACACATCTAGCTGTAGCTGTTCCAGCACTATTTGCTGGAAGAATGGATTTTCCCCATTGACTGTTTTGACATCTTTGTTGCTGCTACTTATTTTATAGATGCCTTTGAATGAGATATACAAGTCAATTTGTGTCTGTTTTTCCTGGATGATACAAGGTTTAAAAACATTTTCAAGAAATAAGATTTAGTAAGATTTTTGAGACCCCAGAACTGGCAGTCTAATGTTTCCTGTTAAAATAGTCGCATAAGGGTGGGCACGGTGGTTCACATCTGTATTCCTAGCATTTTGGGAGGTGGAGGCAAGAGAATTTGCCTGAGCCCAGAGGTTTGAGACTAGCCTGGACAACTTGCTGAGACCTTGTCTCCACAATAAGAAAAAAAAATTAGCTGAGCATGGTGGTATGCCTGTAGTTCAAGCTACTTAGGAGACTGAGGCAGAAGGATTGCCTGAGCCCAGTAGGTTGAGGCTACAGTGAACTATGACCCTGCTTCTGCACTCCAACCTGGGCATAAGAGTGAGATTCTGACTCAGAAATTAAATATAATAAAGTGATATCATACGAAACTATGAGTAACAGCTACATTTTTTTCTTCCTAGGGACCTCCAGAGGGCTCACAGAGTGGTGGCCGAGCTGCAGGCTGGAACGTGCTTCATTAACAACTATAATGTCAGCCCAGTGGAGTTGCCCTTTGGTGGATATAAGAAGTCAGGTGAGGAGCTGGGAAGTGTGAAGGGACCGGGCTCAGGGATACTGTCATCGTTCAGTCCTCATAGACCAGTATTCCTAAACCTGTGTATCAGATCACCTGGAAAAATATATGACTTCCTGGTCCTCCCCGGATCCACTGGATCAGTCTCCAGGAATGGAAGCCAGGTACCTTTCTCCATGCCCCACCCCCAGAAGCTCTCCAGAAGGTTCTAATGTGTAGGCCTGGTTTGCGAACTAGTGATACCCATGTCAAAAGGGTTTTAACTTACAGGTAAAATTGCTTTTCTTCCCAGTCTTTGATGTTGTAAGCATAAATTCACTCTGAGAGGTTCCCTGTTGGGGTGTCCATCATCATCTACTGCAGAGGTATTACATTCAGTAAATAAAGTGTCTCTAAAGTAGCAGCTCAGAAAGTGTATATTAATTTGTTTTCTCTATTATGACACATTACAATTTTTATTTTTATTTTTTATTTTTTTTCCCTTTTTTAAAATTTAAAGATGTGGGGTACAATTCAGGGTTAGGTATACAAATATTCATTGTTCAGATACCCTTGTTGATGAGGTGTGACCCCCCCCAGGCATATCTTGATTACTGTCAATCCCATTTCCCTGCCACCCGCCCCCCCGCAGTTTCCTGCTACTGTCAATCCTTTTGTTATAATATTACGGTAGTTGTTCAAGGTCCACTTATGAGCGAGAGCATGTGATACTCAGATCTTTGTTTCTGTGAAAGATCACTCAGTATTATAAACTCTAATTC
>NW_007258208.1:604497-612546 GCF_000164805.1 Carlito syrichta | reverse complement strand
ATATGGAAGGTCGATTTTTAGAACTTTTAGGAATCTCCACACTGTTTTCCACAGAGGCTGCACTAGTTTACACTCCCACCAGCAGTGTAGAAGTGTTCCCATTTCACTGCATCCTCTCCAGCATCTGTTGTTTTTTGAGTTATTGATGATGACCATCCTGACTGGAGTTAGGTGGTATCTCAGTGTAGTTTTTAATTTGCATTTCTTTGATGACTAGCAAGGCTGAGCATTTTTTCATGTATCTGTTGGCTGCTCATGTGTCTTCTTTTGAGAACTGTCTATTCTTATCTTTTGCCCACTTTGTAATGGGGCTGTTTGGCTTTTTCTTTTTGGCACATTTGAGTTCCTTATAGTTCCTAGATGTTAGGTCTTTGTCAGACATACAGTTGGAAAATATTTTTTCCTAGTCTGTGGGTTGTCTCTTGATGGTTTTCATTCTCTTGATGGTATCTTTGGCTTTGCAGAAGCTTGTCAGTTTGATGAGGTCCCGCTTTTCTATCTTATCTCTTATGGCATGAGCACTTGGGGTTTTGATCAGGAATTGGTTATCAGTTCCAATTTCCATAAGGGTGCCTCCTGCATTTTCTAAGGTTCTTATAGTTTGAGGTTTTACATTTAGCTCTTTGATCCATTTAGAGTTGATTTTTGTGTATGGTGATAGGTAGGGATCTTGTTTTAATTTTCTGCATGTGGTCAGCCAGTTTTCCCGGCACCATTTACTGAATAGGTTCTCCTCTCCCCAGTTGTTGGTGGTGGAGGCTTTGTCAAAGATAAGTTGGTTGAGAAATTGAGGTTTTGCTTCTGGAATCTCTATCCTGTTCCATTGGTCTATATGCTTGTTCTTGCATCAATACCAAGCTGTTTTGATTATTGTAGCTTTATAATAGAGTGTGATACCTCCCTCTCAGTTTATTTTCCTGAGGATTTTTTTGGTGATTTGTGGTTATGTTTTCATATGAATTCCTGTATTGTCGTTTCCAGGTCTGAGAAGAATGCTGCTGGTAATTTAATGGATATTGTGTTAAATCTGTAGATTGCCTTGGGTAGGATGAACATGGTAACATTGTTGATTCTTCCAATCCATGAGCATGGAATATTTTTCCATTTATTTGTGTCATCTTTGATTTCTTTGAGCAGTGTTTTGTAGTTTTCATTGTAAAGGTCTTTGACTTTTCTGGTTAGGAAGATGTCAAGGTATTTTATTTTTTTGTGACTATTATGAATGAGATTGTGCTTTTGGGGGGGATTCTGTTTGTTTATTGTTGGTGTATAGAAACGCAACTGTCTTTTGCACATTGATTTTATACGCTGAGACTTTGCCAAAGTCCTTTATCAGTGCAAGGAGGTTTTTGAAAGATTCTCTTGGGTTTTTGAGGTATAGAGTCATGCCATCTGCAGAGAGGGATAATCTGACTTCCTCATCCTATTTGGATACCACTGATCTCCTTCTCTTGTCTGATTGCTCTAGCTGGGACTTCCAAAACTATGTTGAAAAGGAGGGGTGAGAGTGGACATCCTTGTCTTGTTCCATACAATTTTTAAATTTGGCATTTAACAACAATTATAGTCATTGTCATTACACTTGATGACATATGGGAATGTTTTCCCTAAGCCACTGCTCATTTATTTCATTTGTTCAATAATCAGTCAGACATATGTTACCATAACATGGCAGATTTAAAAGTCTGATATGTCAGGAGAAAGCTTGAGGTGCCAGGAGTACAGCCATAACTGTTAGGCTCTTTCTTTGGAGTCTGTTGCCTGTAAAAACTCATTAACTTTCCATACTGTTCTTCTCGTCTGAAAACTGGTTTGGATTTTGTAGAGGCACCATTCGAAGAGTCTGACCTCTAGTCTCTGTGGCAAATGTTTACAGCCATTACAGTGATGGTAAATATATAAACCCCAGTGAATACTTATGAGTTGGTAGGTGATACTTGGATGGTCTTATGTGGCATTTCGTTTATTGTTTTCCTGGCATTTCCTAATCACACTTCACGAATCACCTCTTTGCCTGTGGGGTGCTTGGAGGAGCTGTACACACAAGGCATGAAGGCAAATGGGATCGAGGTACTGATCTATTAATGCATAACACACGATTCAGGGAACAGTTTGTATGTGCAATCTGCAGCTTAGACCTCTGGGGGTCTCCTGGGTTGGCTTTCCTTCGCTTTGGACCATGCATACCTGTATGAGATGAGAGAGGAATCATACCAGATCTGCAGAGCGGCACCTGGCCTAACATGCCAAACCAGCTGGGTGTTTAGAGGATTTTAGGGGAACAAAAGACAGAGCTAGGTCTTGCCAGGACCTTTGTGTATGTTACCTTTTAAATGAAGCTCCCTAGAAATGTGCATTTTTAGGGATCCAGGCCTTGCCCTTAGTGCATGCAGGGTGCACGAGAAAGACCAAATCTGGGATGAGCACAGTGACCTCAGCCACTAGTAACTGGGCAGCGTCTTGGGCTCTGAGTAGTCAGAGGGACCTGAGGTGTCCCCTCCCCACCAGGAGAGGGCAGGTGAAAATAGTAGGTTACTCTTACAGATTTAGCATAAGAAATAATTAATAAGCCTGTTACGTAAAGTAAGTTATAAATTAGCACCAACTTGCAAGGATGTCAGGTTGACTGAGGTAGAGACTGCTTGAAACTTGATAGGAAATCTGAATACTTTTCAGACCTCAACCCAGAATAGCAGACACCTGAAGTTAAAATTGGTAAGAAATGAGTCCTGTCCCTACTCTTATCCCCAAGGGTCAGTGAATCATTTTTCCCATGCCCAGCTCCACAGCTAATATATGGATCTAGGACTTCATTTCAGAATGTTTGGGCTCTGTGTCCCTCCCTGGCTGATAAGCACTGCCTGTCCCAGGTCATGATGAATTTTCAGATTCTTGCTTGTGATGGCTCATCTTAACCCTGTCTCTTCCTTCCAGGCTTTGGCAGAGAGAACGGCTGTGTGACAATTGAATATTATTCACAGCTGAAGACTGTGTGCGTGGAGATGGGTGATGTGGAGTCTGCTTTTTGAAAACCTGCAGTGAAACCTGTTGACATGGCCAGACTGAGAGCAGTGAGAACCTCCTCTTCTACGGAGGTGGTACAACTGACACCATCTGGTCATTCAGGATCTCTCAATGTCATTCAGTGTCATTCTTCATCATTCAATCAACTTCCTAACTGAAAATGTATATGAGTGCCTTTTACATGCTAATCAAAAAAGTCATGATTTTCCTCAAAGCAAATGTCTGCGAAACCTTTAGAGCCGGTGATACACTTCCAGAGAGCAGGAGAGGGCCCAGGATCATATGTCTCTGCACAGTTCACCCACTGACAGTGTTAATTCCAACTTATTTTGAAGAATTTGCTCCTTTGTAGGTTCCTGGTAGAATCAGTGGAGATGATTTCTGCTCATGGACATTTTTCTTTCTTGTTTTTTTTTTTTTTTTTTGAGTTGGAGTCTCTGTCACCCAGACTGGAGTGCAGTGGCCGCTCCCGGCTACTGCAGCCTCGACCTGCTGGGCTCCGGCGATCCTTCCACCTCAGCCTTCCAAGTAGCCAGAATTACAGGCATGCGCTACCATGCCCGACTGATTTTTTTGATTTATTGTAGAGATGAGGTCTTGCTGCCCAGGCGGGTCTCGAACTCGCGGGCTCAGGCAATCCACTCACCTCAGCCTCCCAAAGGCGCGGGATTATAGGCTGAGCCACCGAACCTGGCTCATGGACATTTTTAAGCCTGGGTCCTCTTGTCATTCCATTGAGAAAGCTGACAGCTGGGATAGGGAGGGGATTAGATAACAAACAGGGTCATGTTCTATGTGAAGGGAAACTTGCCTAGCAAGCACTTGAGTTCCCTTCGCTGCTGTGCTGGAGAAAACCTGCCTCAGGTCCTTGAACCACAGCCTGCTCTCTTATACCAGAAGAGTTACCTTTCACATTATATAAATTCTTTGTATGTTAATGTAGCATACAGTGTTAAAATAAATCACACTGTTAATACTTTTACTCTGGTGTTTTGAAATGAAACACATTTTAAGGTTATATGGGACAGAGGATCGGGCACAAGACAGAGGGATGTAATCTTTGCAGAAAATACCAAAGGGCAGCTCAGTGGCTATAATGAACGTTTTGTAGCTCCTGCCAATGTTTAGGTTTCGTGTTCGTCCATGTTTGTGCAGACTCTGATAAGCAGCCTGTGTCCTTGCAGTGCTGTCAGATCTTTGTGACTTCAGATGACTAGGGATGCCTCATCCACTGCCTTCTCTTCCTTTCAGGGACTCGCTTGTAAATACTGGCTAATTCAGTTGTCAGAGACAAAGGATGATTGTTGTTATTGGGCCTGGATCTAATTATGCAATTATGACGGACAGATGTCATAGTTTTGTGGCATAAGAACAACTGAATCAGCCTTTCTTGGTGTGTATCTGCACAGTGGATGCTTATGTAACACCGGACAAGGCCAGCAGCGTTCCCTCTTGCCTTGTCTTAGGGCATCCTTGTGAAGATCCTTGTGCAACTGAAACAGTAGGAACTGCCGACAGCAGACAAGCATCTGACAGTCCCTCTAAAGAGAAACAGCAGGGGAAGGGAACTAACTGTTGCATACTCACTGTGTTCCTTCTCATTTAATACTCACACTAAGCCTGAGGAAGATATTTTCCCCAAGTTTCTTTCTTTCTTTTTTTTTTTTTTGAGTTGGAGTCTCACTCTGTCACCCAGGCAGGAGTGCGGTGGCACACTCACAGCCACAGCAGCCTTGACCTGCTGGGCTCAGACAATTCTTCCACCTCAACCTTCCAAGCAGCTGGAACTACAGGCATGCACCGCCCTGTCCGGCTAATTTTTTGATTTGTTGTAGGGATGAGGTCTTGCCATGGTGCTCAGACTGGTCTCGAACCTATTGACTCAGGCAGTCCTCTCACCTCGGCCTCCCAAAGTGCTGGGATTATAGGTATGAGCCACCGCGCCCGGCCTTTTCCCTGATTTTTAAATGAAACTGAGGTTTGGGGAGGTCTTGGTTCTATGCAAGTATATGTCTATATGCATATATCTACAGATCTATATCTGTCTATTATCCGCCAATCTGTCATTTATCATCCTTTCATCTATATCTATCTATCTAGCCATCCATCTGTCTGTCAATCTATTATCTATTTGGGTTTCCGTCCATGGTTCCTTGCTCATAACCCTATAGCCCTTGTTATAGTCTTGTTATAATGTTGGAGTGCTTTAGGCCTCAGGCAACAGAATTTCTCTTTGACTTTTTCCTGCTCTCCTTTCACTTGCCCAAGCCAGGACTGTATTCTTTCCCTAACTTTCTGATTGTGGGTCATAAGACTCTCACGTAAGAAGGAATCCTGCCCTAGGAGAGCTGCACAGAGAGGCCAAGAATCTGAAGACAGGGCTTGCTGGGTTTCCCTACTGTCTGTTACCCTTTCATCCAGTCACATTTCTGCACAGTTATCCATGCTTTAATCAGGCCTATTCAATAAAGTCCACATAAAAGACCTGAGAGGACAGGGTCCGGGGAGCTTCTGAAGAGCTGAGCATGCGGAGGCCTGCAAAAAGGCGAACAAAAGCTCATCCGTATGCCGGGAGGGTGATGCACCCCAGCTCCACAGGAACCGACGTGCCCGTCTGGGGACCCTTCCAGACCTCGCCTGTGCATCTCTTCACTTGGCTATTATTTGTAACCTTTAAAATAGCTTTTGTCATAAACTGGGGATACATGTTTCCCTGCGTTCTGTGAGCCACTCTAGCAAATTAATCGAACTGAAGATCGGATGGTGGGAACCCCAGCTTGAAGCTGGCCGGTCAGAAGTTTTGGTGGCTGGGACTTGTGACTTGTGGGAAGGAGAGGGAAGTCTCGTGGGCCTGAGCCCTCAACCTTTGTGATCTGATGCTGTGTACAGGTAGACAGTGTCAGAGCTGAATTGGAGGACACCTAGCTGGTGTCTGGTGCAGAACTGATTGTTTGATGTGTGGGAGAACCCCCCCCCATTTTGTCGCAGAAGTCTTCTGTGTTGATTGTTGTTGTTTGAGAGCAGAGGAAAAAAGTTTGAGTTTTTCCACATTCAGCCAGTATAAGTTGAGCAGCTTCAAGTCAGGTAGGGGTCTCCAGTTCCTATGCTTTCTGCTCCCCCTCCCTGGGTCCTAGAACTTAATGTCCTGGGTCCTAGAACTTAATGTGGTATTTTCCTAGGTGTGCTGTGACAAGCTACCTCCAACTTAGTAGCTTTTTATTTTTATTTTTTGAGTTGGGATTTCACTCTGTCATCCAGGCTGGAGTGCAGTGGCATGACGACCAATCACTGCAGCCTTGACCTCTTGGGCTTAAGTGGTCCTACCACCTCAACCTTCTGAATACCTGGAACTATGGATGCACACCACTACACCAGCTATGTTTTTTTTAGATGGGATTTTGCTATGTTGCCCAGGCTGGTTTCAAACTCCTGGGCTCAAGCAATTCTCCCACCTTGACCTCCTAAAGTGCTGAGATTACGGCATGGACCACCATTCCTGGCTGATTTAGCAGCTTAAAGTAACACAAATTTATTATCTGACAGATCTGGAGGTCAGAAGTCCAAAATGGTTTCACTTGGCCACAACCAGGAAGTTGTCAAGGCCACACTCCCTCAGGAGGCTTCAGGAGAGAATCCTTGCCTTTTTCCAGCTTTTGGAGACTTGTTCCCTGGCTCAAGGCCCCTTCGCCTCTCTTAAAAGCCAGCAGCTTGGCATCTTCAAGACTCTGTCTGCTCCATCACCTCGATCTCCTGGGCTCAGACAATCCTTTCACCTCGACCTCCTGAATAGTTGGGACCACAAGCACAAGCTCTTCAAATTTTTTTGTAGAGATGAAGTGTTGCTGTTGCCCAGGCTGGTCTCAAACTCCTGGGCTCAAGCAATCCTCTCTTCTCGACTTCCCAAAGTGCTGAGATGATGGGCGTGAGCTACCACGTCTGGCTGCCTCCCTCTTAGAAGGACACTTGTGACTGTATTTAGGGCCCACCAATAGTAATAGTTATGATAATGTTGAGCAGTGGCTCAGAATTCTATATTTTTAATTTATTTATTTTTGAGTTGGGGTCTCACTCCATCACCCAGGCTGCAGTACAGTGGCACAAGCATGACTCACCACAGCCTCGACCTGGGGTTCTTCCGTTTCAGCCTCCTGAGTAGCTGGGACTACATGTGTGCACCACCACACTCGGCCAATGTTTTTAACTTTTTATGGAGACGAGGTCTTGCTGTGTTGCCTAGACTTGTCTTGAACTCCTGGGCTCAAGCAGTCCTCCTGCCTTGGCCTCCCTAAGTGCTGGGATTGCAGGAGTGAGCCACCATGCCGGGGCCAGAGTCCTGTCTCTAACTTGGCTTTTTGTTACTCCAAGAAGAAGCAGTCCCTAACCTGGGCAGGTCTTTTACATACAAAGGTGGCCCCTTCTCTGCTACACTTTATTTCTTCTAGAGACCCTATTGCTGAAGGCAAGATTCTGGCAAATTGAAAGTGGGTAAAGTTTCCTAGAAGTAGGTGCACCCCAGGCCTTGCCTACTGTTTGCAATGTCAGGGTCTCCAGCCCTGCTTCTCTGAAATGCTGGGTCTGGGTTGGGCTTTCCTCTGAAATAATGAACCCATGGATTTTCTTTTACCTAAAGACCTATCTTTGTCTTTCGATTTAGGGTCTGAGGGGGAAAAAGTTAGCAAAGGGAATAAAGGAGACAAGCTTAGTGGTTGAATTATGCTGGGAAGAACTATAAAAAAATCAGGCTGGGCATGGTGACTCTAATCTGTAATCTCAGTGCTCTGGAAGGACAACGTGGGAGAATCAATTGAGCCCAGGAGTTCGAGACCAGCCTGGGCAACATAGTGAGACCTCGTCTCTACAAAAAGTAAAAAAAAATTAGATATGGTGGTGCATGCCTGTAGTCCCAGGTGCTGATGAGGCTGAGATGGGAGGATTACTTGAGCCCAGAAGATCGAGGCTGTAGTGAGCCATGATCATGCCACTGCATTCCAGCCCTGGGTGACAGATTGTGATGCTGACTAAAAA
>NW_007258208.1:548171-604349 GCF_000164805.1 Carlito syrichta | reverse complement strand
CTAATTTTTTTGATTTATTGTAGAGATGAGGTCTCACCAAGTTGCCCGGGCTGGTCTCGAACCTGCGGGCTCAGGCAATCCACTTGCCTCGGCCAATGAGCCATCTTTTCAAGGTGACTCAAATGATGTCACACTCTTGTGGTAGACCCTACTTTGGCTTTTAATTGCAGTTAATACACAATCCACACGCCGTACCATGACCACCAACAGTCTCCGATGTTATCTTATGTCACTCCACTTAGCTACTCTCCTGCTCACCCACTGCTCTGTCAGGCTTGCTTTTGCTTCAGGGATCTCACACGTGCTGTTCCTCATCCTTCTAGAGCAGGTTCCCCTCATCTTCACCCTGCAGTCTCCTTAAAGCCAAAAGCTAAAAGTGTACCTCTGTAAAGCTAAAGTAGCCACGCACATGGCTCTTCTCGCTACCTATTTTATTTACTTCAGAGTCTTTATTGCTGTTTGAAATTGTTCACATGCTAATTTTATTTTCCCCAACTGGAATGGCAACTCTGTTAGCAAGAACTGCCATGTCCCTGGCCTCACGTGAGCACTCAGGATGTGAGCGATTAGAAAGGCTGTTTGGAACTTGCTGCTCAGTGTGGTCCCGGGACCAGCAGCATCTACCTGTCAGAAATGCAGAATCTCAGCCTCTCTCAGACCTGTGAATACCAGTCTGCATTTAATGAGATCCTCGGTGATTCATATGCACAGGAGTCCACAAGCACTGCTTGTAGAGCAAGGGCTTCAACTCTGGCTGCACATTAGAATTGCCCAGAGAGAGCTTTACAAATACTGAGATTCTCCAGGCATCTGGAATCTCAAAAGGTCCCTGCAGGCCGGGCGCGGTGGCTCACGCCTATAATCCCAGCATTTTGGCAGGCTGAGGTGAGAGGATTGATTGCCTGCGCTCACAGGTGTGAGACCAGCCTGGACAACTTGGCGAGACCTCATCTCTACAATAAATCAAAAGATTAGCCAGGCATGGTGGCACGTGCCTGTAATTCCAGCTACGTGGAAGACTGAGGTGGAAGGATCACCTGAGACCAGCAGGTCGAGGCTGCAGTGGCCATGAGAGTGCCACTGCACTCCAGCCTGGGTGACAGAGTGAGACTCCAACTCAAAAAGAAAAAAAGAAAGTCCCCGCAGCTCAAGTGTAGAGGCACTGCTTTAAGAACGGGCGCTGTCCAAGTGCAGTAGCCCCAGCCACATGCAGCCGCTTTAAATCGAATTCAGCTCATTCAGTTGCTACCACATCTCAATACTCAATAGCCACGTGTGGGCAGGGGTTACTTTCTTGGACAGTGAGGATATAGAATATTTCCATCACGCCAGAAAGTTCTACTGGACAATGCTGCTTAAGGGGCAAAGAACTGAAAGACTGTTCCATTTTTGGTTAAGTCAGGAGAGCATCTTTGGAGGCAAGCGCTATATAGCTCGGAAGCCGGGCCAACTCTGGCTCCTTAGAACAAGATAACCGAACTGCCGGCTTTAGCTGAGCTCCACCAGCAGGTGGCGCCCGTGCCTCCTACACGGCAGGAGCAGGAGCCCAGCTTTGGCCGCGAGAGCCCCGGCAGGCACTGTGCATGCATCGTTTGACCTTCACGAGCTCTTTATAATATTTTCATTACCCCCAACTTTGAGCTGGGTAGACTGAGGCTTAGGAAGGCTAATAAAGTCACCCAAGGCTAATAAACACACAGCCACTGCAGGTAGGGATGTTTAAGGTTCAGTACGAGCCGGTTTGGTATTTATAGACTGGTTGGGTTCTCTAATTTTCACCCGTAGCAAAACTCAGAGTATGTTTCCCCAGAGAAATAAAGCGACTCTTTGGAACTTACACTGTCAATAGATGAGCAGTTGAGTAGAAGTACTTGTACCGTTTTTTTTTCTCCACAAGAGAAGGGGATTTAACAGAAACTAGCTTGTGAGATAGACAGGGTTATTCTCCATAGCCGCCATCTACCAGCTGGATTCTGCCAAGTCCTGGGGTTCCCTGGAAGCATTGGTAGTGTGGAACCAGGGAACTGACAAGGCACAGCTCTAGGGTCCGCACATCAACCACGACGCCCTTTATGGTCTGAGGTTCCTTGTAAAAAAAATTCATCTGAGCCCACTGGGCAGCAGCAAAATGACAGATCGGGATCACATGACAGATGCGCCTCGACTTATCACGGGACTGTGTTCAACTTACCACAGGGCTGTGTTCTGATAAACCCATCAGAAGTTGAAAATATCATAACCTGATACTACACTGATTACCCCCTGCCCACTGAACATCATAGCCTGGCCTGCTCTGCCTTACACGTGCCCAGAACACTTGCAGTAGCCTACAGCAGGGCAGAGTCGTCTAACACAAAGCCTATGTTGTCATAAAGTTCTGACTCTCATGTCATTTATTGAAGACTGAAAGTGAAAAGCAGAAGTGCCATCTGGGTACTCCAAGTGCCATTTCTGCTGGATGCACATTGCTTTCACACCATCGTAACTTCGAAAAATTAAGTCAAATTCTCCGAAGTTGGGGACTGCCCGTAGTTTGAAAAGTATGCCCGTTAAGACTTCAGACAAAGGGGAAAAGCCAGCTTCATCTATCTTCCCCACCCTGCCTCGCTGATGCCCATTATCGGTGCAACCAGGAAGGAAAGCTCAGCACATTTTCCAGCCTCTTTAGGTGCATTTCTCACAAAACAAAAACAGGCAATCTAGCTTATTATATGTTTTTTTTTTTTAGTTGGAATCTCAGTCTGTCGCCCAGGCTGGAGTGCAGTGGCATGCTCACGGCCACGGCAGCCTCGAGCTGGAGTCAGGCGATCCTTCTGCCTCAGCCTTCCAAGTAGCTGGAACTACAGGTGCGTGCTACCCCACCCAACTCATTTTTTGATTTATTGTAGAGACGAGGGTCTTACCAAGTTGCCCAGGCTGGTCTCATACCACTGACCTCAGGCAATCCTCTCACCTCAGCCTCCCAAAGTGCTGGGATTATCAGCGTCAGTCATTGCACCTGGCCTTACATTCTTAATTTTATCATCTTTTGAAGTCAGGACCAAAAACCCTGCCATTCATCACCACCATCATTTCATACAGGAACATTTCTTTTTTTTTTGAGAAACCAGGATTTATTGAGAGAACAGAAAAGCTCCCACCGTGGGAGGGGACCCGAAGGGGTTGCCCACATTTTTTTTCTTTATTTCGATAGCTTTAGGGGGCACAAATAGTTTTTAATCTGGGTTTTAAGCATTCTCATGACCCCTAAAGGAACATTTTAATGTAAAAAAAGAATACAAGGTAGAGCTTTATGTAAAACCGTTTTCGCTTTCCCTCCACTGGTGGAAATTTCTCATGAGTGAGCACCGGAACATGCACTGATCTGGCCCAGCCTCCACGTTAAAGGCCCCGAGAGCTGCAGTGGCCACTTGGCCACGGCTGGCATCTCCTGTGGCTGACCACGACACTCTACCCTGAGATGTCCATCTTTGGAACCTCAGCAACAGTGGCACAGTGGAAGGTGCATGGATTTCAGCGTCATGCCTAAGCTCAACTCCCACCTCTAATCCTCACAGGCCATTGAAATGTGGTAGTGCAACTGAAGGATTGATTTTTTGTTGTTGTTTCGTTTTACAAACTTAAATAGCCACATGTGGCTAATGGCTACCATATGGGACAGCACAGGTTTAGACACTGTATTTCTGTTAAGGTAGTTTATGGCCACATTAGTTTTCCAAGTAACTATTTTATTCTGCCAATTTGCACTGTTCTCTAAATCAATTAAAATCTTAAGTCTTTCTCGTTTGTGCCTGTGCAATCAGACCTTTGTATCTAAATGTAGAAAGTTATATTCGTCCCTGCTGAGTTTCGGCTTCTTACATTTAATCTATTTATTGCTTGAGTTTTTAAGTAATATAAACAATCTTCAATGGAGATTTAAAAAAAAATCCTTACTTTGTATGTGTGTTGGTGTCTTACTGTTACCCAGACTGGAGTGCAGTGGCATACTTAGGGGCCACCACAGCCTCGACCTCCTGGGCTCAGGCGATCCTTCCACCTTAGCCTCCCAAGTAGCTGGGACTACAGGTGCATGCCATGTCCAGCTAATTTTTTAAGTTTTTGGTAGAGACAAGGTCTCGCTATGTTGCCTAGGCTGGTCTTGAACTCTTGGGCTCAAGCGATCCTCCTGCCTTGGTCTCCCAAAGTGCTGGGATTATAGGTGTGAGCCTGACTTTACTATTCTAAGCATTGGTAGCAAGTGATAAGCTATTCTGACTAGAGCTAAAAGACTTTTCTTAATGTTTCATCACTGTGCCATAATTACAAACTTATCACGGCAATCAGTCTTTTTCTCAATTTGGCATATGACAGAAGCATCTGGTGGCGGGAGAGGACAGGTGCCCAACACTTGTGGCTCTTCTCTCATCTCTAGGAACAGGCCACTGATTTTAGATAGAGACTTAAAAAGAAGACAGTGATAAGAGTCAGGAGGTTTAAGTATGAGGCTGATGCCAGGCAAGTTTTTATTATATTTAGAAAAAAAGTGTAACTGGAAATAAAGGTAAGTCATTCAACACGAATGAGAGCTCTTAAACCCCTGTAATTCTTTAATGGCAGCACTTGGCCCCGCTGTGAAGGCCAGGCTTAATCCAGCCAAGATGCTGGAAGGCAGAGCACACAGTTGTGCCCATCAAGCCAATGAGGGCGATGGACCCCAGGGCGCCTCGGCTCCGCTTGCTGGGTTCTGCAAAAGAAGAGACACCCGGGTTATTCCCTTGTGGCATCTGGGGATGGGCATTCGACAGCCTGGCCTTGGAGGTTAACCCATTCCTTAGCCCGAAGCTGTCGACAAGTCAGACACTGCCACACCAAGTCATGTGTCACAAGAGTGTTGCTTGAACCTTAGAAAATTAGGGGGTATTAATTATAGCAACTTTGCTCTGGAACCTTTGGACTTCTTTCTCTCTCTCCCTCCCTTTCTTCTCTCTCTCTCTCTCTCTCTCTCTCTCTCTCTCTCTCTCTCGTCAGGGTCTCACTCTGTCATCCAGACTGGTGTGCAGTAGCACAATCACAGCTCACCATAGCCTCAAACTCCTGAGTTCAAGCAGTTCTCCCACCTCAGTCTTCTTAACAGCTGGGACTACAGGCATGCACCACCATGCCTCAGCTATTTCTTTGTATTTTTTGTAGAGAAGAGGTCTTGAACTCCTGGGATCCTCCTGTACTGGCCTTCCAAAGTGCTGGGATTACAGGTGTGAACCACTGCATCTGCCCCTAGACCCTTAATCTTTCTAAGTCTCAGTTTCCTTATCTGTAAAATGGGATGAAATCTCCATCATAGGAATGTAATGTTAAATAGCATACACAAGGTTCTTAAAATAGCAACTGGTACACAGAATATGCTCGATAAAAATAAGTTTTGTTACTATTCAAAGATTAGTAAAAAGAAGATGATAGATTTCCCCCAAAAATCAAGCTACTTCCCCTTTTCTTAAAGCCCAAGAAGAAAAACAAAGTAGCATAACACTTAACATTCTAAATTTGTTTTCTTGGCAGATGTCAATACATACTTACCTCCTGTGTAATAGCCATAAGCGTAAAGAACTCGTCCAATAATCCAGGCCAAGCCCAAGCCAGAAACTATACGCTAAGATAAAAGGGCTGTGTTAGTGTTTGTGTGAAAGAAACAGGCAGGGCTGATTACACAATGTGTGAGCAAAAGTTAATACTGTCATGAGTTTGTTAAACTGTTGCCCACCAAAATTAGGTAAATTATGTGTTTCAATCAGGAAAATCGAAGGTCTGTGATTCTGTGTTTCTGGAAGCTGCTCCCGGGACTGGGAGATGAGCACTGGCCTTCCCCTAGATGGGGTGGGGGGAGGGTGGGGCGGGTAGGGGGGGAGATGGATGGAATCCTCAGTTGTCTCAGGCGTCTCGGGGATCTTGTGCTGAGCAAGGGAAGGACAGGTGGGCCTGGGGGACTCGGGGCAGGCCAGAAGAGGAAGTGGACCCAGACTCAGGACTAGAGGAAGAGCTCGCTTGTCTCAACTGGGCCTCTGAGCGTGAAACTGACATGCCAGCAGCTTGCGCCTTGGGTTCTCCAGTGAAGTCACCCGCCAGCTGGGCCCCAGCAGGTGGTGCTGCTGGCTGTGCCTGGGGTGGGCCCCACGGGGATGAGTGGAGGAAGGGTGTCGTGACGTGAACCCCAGTACAGGTGGTCTTGGAGGGAAAAGTCTTGAGAAGAGTAGGAAAGATGGACATCCTCCTTTCTGGGTGCCACGCTGGGTGAGCCCCTTGGTCGGAAGGAGCAGGGGTTCCAAGCAGAGAGAGTGAGGCAGCTCTGCCAGCAGCAGGGTTGTCAGTGGGGTGAGGGGCCTGCGTCGGGGTTTTCGTTTGTTTGAGTTGGTTCTGGGTAAAACTAAAGATCAAGAGGAGGATGAACCAGCGGAAAATAGAAAGCCCCCCTTCCCCCCTTCCTGTCTCTCAAGTCTCTACCACAAGTTCTAGTCTCTGCCAGGCCTTCCTTTGCAATAATGTTGCCTGATGCCCAGCAGCCCAGAACAACAGGTATGCATTGTCCTCAGACTAGTTCTTATGAGTATTTTTAAGAACTAAGCACAAGGAATGGGATCCAGGGAAGTGGGACAGGAAAGGGAGGGGGGACACCAGGTGATGCCTGATTAGAGGCCTGAGCTTCTCAGACCAGCTAGTCTGGTCACCTGCTGGGAATGGGCTCTTGAGAGGCATCGGGAACAAACACCTTCCCCAAGAAATACAAGAGCAGATGATACTTCTTTGGAAAACACACAGGCCATCAAGGTGATGAACAAGAGGCATGCCATTCCGGCAGCTCAGTAACAAAAGCACAAGGCCACTGGGGTGCAGAGAGTTATAAAAGCCCTAGAGCCAGAAGGGAGAAGGGCCAGAATTTCAGTTAGAACTCCGTGCAGGGGATAATCTGGCATTGAAAAGAGAACACTTCTGAGCAAGGAAAGAGCCAAATGGCAACTCATAGGCACAGAGAAACTTGCTCTGTTGAGATGCTTTTTTTTTTTTTTTGGTGTCAGAGTCTCACTTTGTCACCCAGGCTGGAGTGCAGTGGCATGAACACGGCTTACCACAGCCTTGACCTCCTGGGCTCAGGTGATCTTTTTGCCTCAGCCTCTGGAGTAGCTGGGACTACAGCGGCACGCCACCATGCTACTAATTTTTTTGTAGAGAGGAGACTTTGCTAAGTTGCCCAGACTGGTCTCAAACTCATGGACTCAAGCAATCTGCCCGCCTAGGCCTCCAAAAGTGCTGGGATTACAGGCATGAGCCATGGCATCAGCCTAGATACATTTAAGTGCAGGCTAAACCTGTGGCCTATGGGGCTGTCTCTACTGCAGAGGCCTACACGGCAGGGGGTCTATGCCCCCACTGCTGTCCCTCCTTTCTGCCCCTTCTCACTCTTCTGGTCACCTCACTGCTCACCAGTCAGACCAGGCGGGTGCCTTCCGCAGGCCCTGCGCTTGGTCTTCTGCCTAGACATCTGGAGACACATGTAGCACCTGCGCCCTCACCTCCTTGGAGTTTTGCTAACTGTCACTGTTTCAACAAAGACCTCCTCCCTGGCCCCCTGTTGAAATTGTCCCCACTCCATATTTCCTTCTACCTTCTGTGCTTTGTTTTCTTCTGTGAATGTGCCACCTCCTATCCCACTCTGTGATTTACTGATGTTGCTTCTTGTCTGTGACCCCAACTAAAAGGTAAACTCTGTGAAACCAGGTGTCTATTTTGTTCACCACTGTAGCCTTAGATGGTGAGTACATGTTGGTGTGTGAATGAGTGGCTATGGGAAGCGAAAATGCTTCTGGACACGAAACTCTTGAGAGTCAGACAGACCTGAGTTCAAATTCTGATTCTTCTATTCTGTAGCTATCTGATCTTGTGAAGGTTAAATAGTATCCAAGAGGCTTTCCTTGTCTGAAAAAGTGAGGAAAAATCCCACCAACTTTAAAGAACTTTGTAAGAAATAACGAAATAAAATCCTTTTAAATCCGTGAGGCCTAGACACTGAAGGTGTTCATTAAATGTTTTATTCCTTCTTCCCTACCTGCTCATAGCTTAGTAAACGAACCCAAACAGATGAACACTTCCTGGAAAGACTTACCGGGTGGTACACGCCTCCAACAGCTAGAAAAAATAAGAAGGGAGGATATACCTCCAACCTGGAACAGACAGAAAGAAACTTTAAAAAAGTTCCCCGCTTAAGTCGCCTTTGTAGAACTCAAAGTCCTTTCCATACTTACTTGCCAAGTTGTAAACTTGGAAGTAAAAATAAACATTGACTGGAGGGAGATCTGGTCACTAATACCCACATGCTTTTTGCTCAGCTTGAGATTAGAGGTCACTCAGAAGATGCTGACCACACATCTAGAAAACTGGAGAGGGATGTCTTGGTGAGTTAGAGAGGGTTTCCTTGTGGAACATAAAACTTCTTCCTCCCTAGGGCTGGGAGATTCAACATTAGATGGGACATACTACAAATGCTGTAAAGGTAATGCCACAATAAAGACATTTTTGAAAAGATTATTCAGCAATCCCACCATTCTAATAACTCTTGTGTCTGCTTAATATTCAATCTGATCACATATATAATTCTGTCATGATACTTTTGATTGTCATCATCACTGTGACTCAACAAATACAGAGCGCTAAGGGCTGAGGAGTGGGACAGAAAACTCCCGCTCTGCAGATGTCTTTGGTGGCCAGCAGGGCCGACACTCACGTGTTCTGGTGGGCTCGCTGAATGCAGTTGAAGAGGTGCCCGTTTTCAGGGTCTGTGCTGTACATGGTAGGATACTGTTAAAACAAAGGCCGTGTTGATCAAATGGTCAAGAGTGGCATTCAGTGCTGAGAGTAAAAATCAACATTCAACATAATACACCCCAAAGCATCTCCTGTCATAACCTTGTTAAATGATTAATCGATTTCTGCTTAAATATTTACAATGACAAGGGTCTCAATCCTCAAAAGCAGATTCAATGTTTCTGTTAAATATCTAGTAGTGGCTGGGTGTGGTGGCTCATACCTGTATCCCAGCACTTGGTAGGATGAGGCGGGAGGATGACTTGAGCCCAGGAGTTTGAGACCAGCCTGGGCAACATAGTGAGACTTCATCTCTACAAAAAAAAATTTTAAAAATTAGCTGGGCACGTTTGGCACACACCTGTAGTCCCAGCTGATTGAGAGGCTGAGGTGGAAGGTCTGCCTGAGCCCAAGGAGGTCAAGGCTGTAGTGAGCTGTGATTTTGTCACTGCATTCCAGCCTGGGTGACAGAGTGAGACCCTAACTCAAAAAAACAAAAACAAAACAAAAAAACCAGTAGTGAGAATGTACGTCTGTGTTGTAGTTGCATAGGCTGTGCCAAACTCAGTGCTTTTCATTGATGTTATGCATCAGTGGCAGAGTTCAGATGCATTACAAAGATGCCATAGGGAAACAGCCTTCCCAAGAGGCATTCAATACCACATCCTTTTAAGATTTCCCTTATTGGATGAACAGAAATTACATGTAAGAATTTTAATGGAAGCATCCATTAGAAAGAAAAAAAAAGAAGCTAGATATGAAAACTTAAAATAAGGTCTCGTAATGGGAGCCTAATTACAAGTTGCTAAGCAGAAATAAGCATTTAAAATTGCTCACGAGGGACGACTTAATAATTATCACTTCTAGATCAGCTAGGACTAAAGGAAGTATTTAATGAACCACCTTCCTATGTCTTATGTCTAAGTCCAGGCTAACCTCAGCACCCCACATTTCTTTTCCATTTGGAAAACAAAGAAATCATCTAAGATATCATCTTTAAAGTGGCACACCAGGAAATGATGTTGCCATTTAATCCTCTGTAGCATACACGGTGACACTCTTCCTAGCAAATAGCTCCAGTCGAAAGCATACTGTGCTAATCACAGCATAGCTGGTGTTTCTACAGAAGAGACAAAGTCAGACAAGATGGGAACCACTCCTCAGCAGGTCCCAGATTTCTTGCCTCTCTCCTGCCCCAAACGAGCAGAACTGCTAATAGACACAGTCACGAAGCCGCTTCCCACCACCAGTTCCTCGCTTCTCCCTCCATACCTGAAAAGTTTTTGGACACGTCTACGACAGCCACGGCTTGTGTCTCCACTTACCTCCACCTTGTACTTCCTGCGGGCCTTGGAAACATTGATGGCCAGATGAGCCACCATGACAAAGCTGGCAGCACCAGTTAGAAGCACGAAACCGTATTCCTTAGAGAGGACGGCCATCTTGACTCTGGAAGAAAGAATACCACATTGAGACAGGTCCCACATGATGGCCATCAATCAGCATAAGGCCTGGGGACAAATGCATCCACACAGGTCAAAAAGCGATGTGGGTCAGTTCATTTCTAAGAGGTCATCAGAGATATTACCATATATAACAGAAGACACACAGAAAAGTGCACACTCATAGCATATTTTCTCTTTTGTGCCTGGGTTATCTTGATCAACATTATATTTATGAGATTTACTGATACCGCTACAGAAGTCACTGCTGTTGAATGATATAGCTGCCAAAAATCACATTTTTGAAAAAAGGATTTAACATCATCACAAACATGGAACAAACATGTTACATTAACATTAAATGACATGGAGGGAGAGAGGGAAGGAGGTGAGGGGGAGATGGGAGGTGGGAAAGAAGCAGGATCTGACACAGGATGTACACAGTGATGGCCAGGGCACGCTGTGAGGGCAGGGACCGTGAGGCCTTCCCTTGATCCCTGGGCATGTGCTAGTACAGCAGCGGGATCTCACGGACGGAAAGGCCCAGCTCAAGTACCCGAAAGGTAGAGCCTGGCCCCTGAGCCCAGGACGTGTTAGGTGGCTCCTGGGAACCCAGGGTGCCTGTCAAATCATCGCTTCAAAACTAGTCCCCCATAGTGTTCTGATATCCGTAACTTTTTTATTTATTTATTTTTTGAGTTGGAGTCTCACTCCGTCGCCCAGACTGGAGTGCAGTGGCCGCTCCCGGCCACTGCAGCCTCGACCTGCTGGGGTCCGGCCATCCTTCTGCCGCAGCCTTCCGAGTAGCTGGAACTACCGGCGCGCGCTACCATGCCCAGCTAATTTTCGATTTATTGTGGAGAGGAGGGCTCGCCAAGTTGCCCCGGCAGGTCTCGAACCTGCGGGCTCAGGCAATCCACTCACCTCAGCCTCCCAAAGTGCTGGGATTACAGGCTGAGCCACGGAGCCCGGCCTCTGTAGCTTATTTAAAACAAGGGTCTCATTCTGTCGCCCAGGCGAAGAGGTCTTGCTATGTTGCCTAGGCTGATTTTGAACTCCTGGACTCAAGTAATCCTCCCGTTTTGGCCTCCCAAAGTGCTGAGATTACAGGCGTGAGTCACTGTACCTGGCCCTGCAACTTATTTTTAAATGCACCCTCAAAAATGATGACATAGATCAATATAGCAAAATGTTAATTACAGATTCTAGGTGGTAGCTATACAGATGTTCAATGTACAAGTCTTTCCACTTTTCTGTGTTTGAAAATTTTTGTAATAAAATGTTTGGAGTACAAAATAATCCTAGCTCATTTTCCAGTGCTCAGCACTTCCAACTATCAAAGTGACTGTCCTGCCCCCAGGGAGAAGAGGAGGGGAGGAAGGAAGGGCACTGGGCATCAGGGAGAACAAAACCCAGCAGGCGGAAGGGAGGCCTGATGATCTCACGGTGATCAGTGCTACCCCTCTGACCTCCTTAAACTTTGACCCCCAGGTGGAAGAAGGCTTAGAGGATGGCAGGACCTGGAGGAGCAGCTGCTGTGCTTCCAAGAGATCTCTCATGATTGCCGGTCTGTGCAAGGTCGCTGCCAGCCAGTGTGTTCTGCGGTCAGCCTTAACACACCCACCCTTGACAACTGTCGGCTTCAATCTCTCCTGTAAACTAGGCGGCCTGCCCTGCTCCAAAACATCTAGTCATCTTTACGAAGCAACCACGGGGTGGTAACATCTCCGTCTTCCAAAGAGTGCCCAGAGGCTACGGAGTGCTCCCGGGGCCTAAAACAGAAAGCAGCAGAGCTGGGCTTCACTTGATTCCCACATCCCCTTTCAGTCCTCCTTGAAAATTTAGAGCTGAACTGACACTGGGGTCAGAGCACCTTTCTTAAATTGGGAGTTGAGGTGGGCACACGCCTCTGTTCTCTAAAAGTTTCCCTTAGCTCAGAAAATTGACATTTGGAGCCTAAACCCTGAAGATTTCCCCCTCTCCCCATGGTTCACAGTCATTTGGATCAGTTTCCCCTTCCTTGTTCACCCTGGGCTGCACTCTGGGATGTGCCCACTGCCCCACCCCCAAGGAGTGGGGACACAGACACTGAAGAGGGCTGGCCCATGACTCCTGATGCACACAGGGCCTGCAGCTCCTGCCTGGCTGCACGGCCGGAGAGCAAGGTCCCCTGCCTCATCCTCCTCCCAGGTTTAGAAAGTGTGAGAAGGAAGCTGCAACAGCTAGAAAAGCAAAAAACAGTGTGGAGCTCCTTGAAAATAAATAAAAACGACTGAGCCTTCAGCCTGTCCTTGAAGTTTGGGACAAACAGGCTGTTTAAAACGAAGCTGCCTGTCTCAGGACAATGCAAGCAAGCATATTCGCTCTAGGTCAAAGTTTGCAAGCCAGGAGAGTCAGCTTCAGACCCTCACCTTTGGACAGGATGCCGCTCCTGGTGGCGTGGGGGTTCCTTGTATTGGTGCAGCACTTTTCAGCTTGTTTTGATCTCCACAAAAGTCCCGCTGGCTCTATTTTACCACAAGGAAATGCAGGCTCAGGTGGATGAGGGCAGAGCGAAGGTCAGAGAGGTGCCCGAATTCATCCCCAAACACTCCAGCCAGCCCAGGGAAGACAGTGGGATTTGGTGGCCTCATGGTTGGCCTGTTTTCTGATTTGTAAGGGGGTGGGCAGGGAGGTGTCAAGACAAAGAAGGGCCTTTTGAGTAGATGTCTCATCTCTGTCACAGGCAGAAAACATTCAGGAATCACTGTGCTACAATCTACACTCAGAACCTACAATCAGAAACTAATATGCTCAGGTACTCCTGAGCACCTCTTTTAAAGCATGAATGCACCTGGGGAGGTATCACACCTTAGTGACATTACTCTCCCCCCACTCTATGGAGGTGATAGATACTGAGCCTGAATCTGGGTGGAGCCAGCAGAGCCAGGAGTAAGAAGTCCTTTTGAAGGGTAAATTCACAGTAAGGGGGACCCAGAGTCTGATGCCAGAGTAATGGTTTGCAAAGGACACACAATCAGTCATGGAGTGGGGAAGGCGGGTACCGTGCAGCAGGGGCTTGTCCTCCCTGATGCCCACCCCCCAGAGCCATGGGCACACCCTCACAGGTACAGAAGCAACAATAGGAAAGCTGCTCTGAGAGGGGCCGAAAGGCCTCCTGACACCTCACACTCCCCTCAAGTAAGAAGGTCACTTCACATGCAGTGATAGTCTGCACGGACAACAGGGCAGCCAGCAATGACAGCCACTAAGCTTCCATGAGGAAGGAACACTGTCTGGTATCTTCCATGTCAAGCATAGTGTGCATGCTCATAGGTGCTTGTGGAGTAAATGATTTGAGTTGCAACTCCAGGTGACCTTCAGAAATGACCCCCGCCGCTGCACACACACCTGACACAGTATCCATCATTGGGCACAGTGTCTGGTACGAAGTATGCACCTGACCAACTTAAGCCTCCTTTTCTTCTCTCAAAAGTACCTATCTACTGAAACCATGGAAAAAACTGGATGCATAAACTGCTCAAGAAAGAGAAATTCAGGACACAGAGAAGCACTCTGTCATCACAGCTGCTGAAACATAAATCCAGCATGGAGTGAAAAATGGTTATGGCTTGTCCTTTAAGGAAAGAATCGGCTGAGCTCAATGAAGGTTCCAAACAACAAAAAAACACAACTCTGCTAACTCCTTCTCTCCTGAGGACTCCAAGGCTGAGCGATGGGTGTTCCCACCCCTTAGAGGGTGGCCTTTGCACGTGTGGGTGTGTACCAGGCAGGGGACGCAGCTCAGTGCCCGGTGGCCACAGCCCCAGCAGCTGCAGTCACGCCCTGGTTGTAAGGGCCCCAGAGGTGGCAGATAGCTTCCAGAAACAAGCTGGGGGAACTGATAGCTGGCACACGCCCTCTCTCTGGCAGGAGCATGCATTTGAACTGTGCACCACATTTCATTGATTATATACCTGCTCTGTGTCACCACAGGTCCTTTTATGGACCCAACAAGATAAGAGTCTTGAGGGTGGGAACTCTGCTCTTGACTTTGTCTTCTACACAGCACTTGATGTACAACATAGTACAACAGTCCTTCCTGGGCTGAACTTTCAGTACAGGTGTGGATTACCTTGCAATTCATTTGGTTATATCACAGAATTTGCTAATCTCATGCAGTTTTCTGGGTTATTTAAGACCAGGCATATACATTAACATTTATGAGTTGAAATTCTCCATCATATACAGTCCGGCGCCGCATAATAACGTTTCAGTCACTGAAGTACTGATTGCATATCCATGGGTGGCCCCATAAGATTACAATGGAGTTGAGAATTCCTATTGCCTGGTGCATGGTGGCTACCCATGCCATTGTTTTTATCTATCTATCTATCTATCTGTCTATCTATTTATTTGAGTTGGTGTCTTACTCTTGTCACCCAGGGTGCAGTGGCATGCTCCCAGCCACCGCAACCGCAACCTGCTGGGCTCCAGCGATCCTTCCGCCTCAACCTTCCAAGTAGCTGGAACTACAGGCATGTGCCACCATGCCTGGCTAATTTTTTGATTTATTGTAGAGATGAGGTCTCACCGAGTTGCCCAGGCTGGTCTTGAACCTGTGATCTCAGGCAATCCTCTCGCCTCAGCCTCCCAAAGTGCTGGGATTACAGGCTGAGCCATCGCGCCTGGCTCACCCATGTCTTTGTAACATCGTAGTACAATGCATTACTCACATGTTTGTGGTGATGCTGGTGTAAATGAAGTCTAGCACATACACTTAGCTACAATACTTAATGTGGGATAATGATAATAAACAACTATGTAACTGGTTTATGCACTTGACATACTTTTTATCATTACTTTAGAGTGTACTCCTTCCATTAATATATTAAAAGGAATTAACTGTAAGACAGCTTCAAGCAGGTCCTTTAGGAGGTATTCCAGAAGAAGGTACTGCTATCATGGGAGACGACTGCTCCATGAGTGGTATTGCCTCTGAAGATCTTCCAGTGGGACAAGATGTGCAGGTAGAAGACAGATACTGATGATTCCGACCCAGTGTAGACCCAGGCAAATGTGTGTGTGTTGTAGTTTTTAACAAAAACGTCTGAAAAGTAAAACAAAGCAAGACAAACAAAAAAAACCTTAAAAATATAAAAAAGCTTACAGAATAAGGATATACAGAAATGTAATATTTTTGTATAGTGTACAATGTGTTTGTGTTTGAAGTGTTATTACAAAGGAACTAAGAAAGTAAAAAATAATTAAAAATTATTAAATAAAAAAGTTACATAGTAAGCTAAGATTTACTTAACTTATTGTTGAAGGAATTTTAAAAAATAAATGTAGTGTGGCCTAGGTATACAGTGTATATAAATTTGATCCAAGCATGGCAGGTCACACCTGTAATCCCAGCACCTTGGAAGATAAAGGTGGGGGTGTTGCTTGAGTCCAGGAGTTCGAGACCAGCCTGGGCAACATAGGGATACCTCATCTCTATGAAAAATTAGAAAGTCAGTCGGGCATGGGTGGCAGGCACCTGTAGTCCCAGTTGCTTGAAAGGCTGAGGTGGAAGAATTGCTTGAGCCCAGGAGGTCGAAGCTATGGTGAACTGTGATCATGTCACTGCACCCCAGCCTGGGCATCAGAATGAGATCTTGACTCAAAAAAAAAAAAAGGTCTACAACAGTGTACGGTAATCTCCTAGGCCTCACATTCACTCACCACTCACTCACTGACTTACCCAGGACAACTTCCAGTCCTGCAAGCTCCATTCGTGGTAAGTGCCCTATACAAATATACCATTTAAAAATCTTTTATACAGTGTTTTTACTACACCTTTTCTATGCTGACATGCAAATACTTCATTTTATTACAAGTGCTTACAGTATTTAGGGCAGTAAAAGGCTGTACAAGTTTACAGTCTAGGAGCAAGAGGCTACAGCATATAGCCTAGGTGTGTTGTGGGCTACACCACCTAAGTTTGTGTAAGTACACTCTGTGATTACGCAGTGATGAAATCACCTAATGCATTTCTCAGAATGTATCCCTGTTGTGAAACAGTACGACTGTAGTTAAAAGTGTCGACTTTGCACCGTTACACTTTTGGGGGAAGTACTCTGGAGGACAGCCTGGGAAGAGGCAATATTCTTTGCAATATTCATACCTTTTGGCTTACTAATCTACTAGAAATCCAACCTGAGGTGACAACCAGAAATGCAAACAAATTTGGCTCAGTAATATTTATAATGGCAAAACCAGAAATAGTACAGATGTCCGAGAACAGAGGGCCAGGTAAATAAGATAACGCACCCATACAGTGGAATATTATACAACTATTAAAATGGTGTGTACAAAAGTTAAAGATGTTAAAACAGGCTTAATACACAGCATGCTAAATTTTAAAAGTGTATATGTGGCATAATCTTGGCTTTCTCCATAATAGAAAAAATTAAGGAAGAAAATATCAAAATCACAAGCACAATTGTTTCTTGATGGCTACATTGTAGATTTTCCTTTGTACTTTTCCATAATTTCCAAAATGCACAAATACATGTTTTAAAAGTTATATAAAAAGTGGCTTGATGATAATTAGTCATTGAGAAGACGGAGGAACAACAGGTAGTGAGTTATGATGGGACTGGTAAGGACCAGATCTGACATCTGGGGTGAATCCTGTCACTTGTCTGTGACGTGCAGCCCTGCAGGTAAGAGTGAAGTTTCAGAACCGTTTTGTCTGGGTTTAGAACCTGGTTCGCACACCTCCTAGTTGAGTGTCCTTGAGAAAATTATTCAACACTTTTCAGCAGCCTCAGTATTCTCATTTGTTAAATGGAGAATACTGGTACCGACTCCACTCCAAAAGTTTGCTGTAAGGATTAAATGGAGACACTGCCTATAAACAGTCATGATGCCTGGCACACAGTAAGTACTCAATACACACTATATATTAGTTTACATAACACATGCAAATATTTTGTTAACCATCATCAACCCGATTCAATTATGAAAGGGGATGCTTGACTAAATGATAATGCGTATACATTTTAGAATTTAAAATTGCTGTTTTAAAATAGTAAAGCTCAGACCTACATACATGCCCCTCCTCTTCTGAACTCTCAGTCATGTTAAAATAGATTATGTACAACCTGGGCAACACAGTGAGACCCTGCCTCTACAAAAAAGCAGAACAAGAGTAAGCTTTGTAACACTATCTAATTTCTCTACAAAACGGGGAAAACACTACCTATGTATTTCACAGGGTGGCTTGCAGAATTAAGTGAGATAAACCACATATGTATGTGGAACGAACACTTCACACATGTTGGTCCAAATATGGAGGCATATTGTGTCTTGGTTCATTTTGTGTTGCTATGAAGGAATACCCAAGGCTGGGTAATGTGTGGAGAAGAGAGGTTTATTCGGCTCACAGTTCTGTAGGCTGTAAGAGCTCTGCATGGCACCAGCATTTGAGGTGAGGGCCTCAGGTTGCTTCTACTCCTGGCAGAAGACAATGGGGGTCACAGGGCAGGAGAGGAAGCAAGAGCGAGAGGGAGGTGCCAGGTTCTTCTTAACCATCAGCTCCTGTGGTAATTAGCAGCTTGAGATCTTACTCACTATCTTGCCCCACCCTAGGGAGGGCATGAATCTATTTATGAGAGATCTGCCCTCATGACCCAAACACCCATCATTAGGCCCCACCTCCAACACTGTGGATCAAATTTCAACATGAGGCTTGGAGGGCTCAAACACCTGAATGATAGCAAACTATAAATACTGGTAAGTGTATGTGTCTGTCCATAGACCTGACTGTTCTTAAGTGAGGAGATACTGAGTTTTCTAGAAATCAGTATACTCTGACTTAGACATTAGCTCTGATACTATTTAAAATGATTCAAATTTAGCAAAAGGCTGGTCTACTCCTGATCAATCCTCAGGAGCCATGGGCTCTGCCTTTGAATGGCTGCACCTTTGTTTCTCACTTGTCAGTTAGCTACTATAACATGCACTTGAACACTGATCCATGAATATAGTACACATCTCCAAATGGGTTGTATGTTCTTGGAAAACAGAGAACATGTCTCCTATGATACTTTTTATAGTTACTTGCACAAAGACAGAAACTCAGTAGAGTGCTGTAGTTCTATATTCTAGGTCAGTGGCTCTCAAATTTCAGTGGCATCAAAATCACCTGGAGGATTTGTTAAACCCTGACTCAGTAGTCCTAGGTAGGCCTGATAATTTCCATTTCTAGCAAGTTCCTAGGAGATGTTGAGGATTCTGGTGAGGGACCACAACTTAAGAGCCACCGTTTTGAGCAAAAACAAAATGTGCAGGAGGTACTGATTTTATCTGATTCAAAACTGGAGGCATAGTCTTGCCTTGGTGATCTGTATTCTACCAACATCCCTGGAGGCTCCTGAGGTACTCCTGGACCATCCAAGAGAACAGAACGGGGCCGATGAGATGAGAAGCTGTTGTGCAGAGAAAGCTCCGGTGGAGCCCATCACAATTACACACTAAGGGTGTGCCCACCAGAAGACTGCTTTTCTCTTTGGCTTTCACAAAGGCTCAAGACAAAACAAACCAAGTAGGCAAGACAGGTATTAACGGAGACTTTACCGGTGAGCCTAACCTGTGACAATGACTGTGTTCCCAGGTCTTTATTCATGGTCATGGTCACTCACCAGACCAAATTTTCCCACTAGTCAAGCTAATCAGAGTTCTAGGCTCTCCATCCTTCAAAAGTGATGCCCACTGTGCTACAGATGACCTCTCTGGAAGCATCACTTCTGATACCATGGAGTAAGCGTGCCTCAGATTCTGAACAATCACAGGACTTCAAATAAAAGGTCCACGTGAGGATTTAATGGAACCTCCAACTTCTAACTTCTCAGGAAATTTTCATCCCATATGGCCAAAACAGCCAAATGTTAAATGTCACCACCACATATTTAACACTAATTGTAAGATCTAGCACACAGAGAGTGCTTCTTATGTGCCAGGCACTGTACTAGACTGTAGATAAATTACCACTCTTAATCCTCACAATTCCACGTGGTACTTACTGTTATCGTCCCCATTCTACAGATGAGAAAACCAAAGCAAAGAGGAGCTCAGTAGTGTGCCGAAGGTCCCACAGTGGGTGAGTACAGAGCTGGGGTCTGAAGGCAGGCAGACTGACACCAGTGTCCATGCTCTTTGCCACTAAACCACACTGCTTGGTTTGCCCCTCACCCAGGCATTAAATGAAATGACCGCTCTCCCAGCTTTGGAAGCCCTGAGGAGAAAGCCCTGCAACATCCCTTCCAGGGTGAGCCCACTCCACACTGGACTTCTGTTCCAGAAACAGAAGCGGGCACAAGAGCCCAGGAAGGGACAGCCAGATCCAGGGTCTCTGAAATACTTTACCTACAGGATCATATCACCTGCAAAGAAGGTTTCATTTCTTCCTTTTCAATATGGATGCCTTTTTTATTCTTTTCTTGATTGATTGTCCTGGCTAGAACCAATACAGTGTTGACTGAAAGTGGCCAGAGCAGATATCCTTGACTTGTTCCGTACCATAGAGGGGAAGCATTCAGTCTTTCACCATTAAATACAATGTTAGTGTTAGATTTTCATAGATGCCCATTTTGAGAATATTTTAGAAACTTAATTATTTCTAAAATCAACAACAATTCTATTTGCAACTTTAACTTTTTTTTTTTTTTTTGAGTTGGAGTCTCACTCTGTCGCCCAGGCTGGAGTGCAGTGGCATGCTCACGACCACCGCAGACTCGACCTGCTGGGTTCAGGTGATCCTTCCACCTCAGCCTTCTAAGAAGCTGGAACTACAGGCATGCGTCACTGCACCTGGCTTATTTTTTTTTATTTATTGTAGATATGCAGTCTTGCCAAGTTGCTCAGGTTGGTCTCGAACTGGTGGGCTCAGGCAATTCTTTCACTTTGGCCTCCCAAAGTGCTGGGATTATAGGCATGAGCCACCATACCCAGCCTAAATTTATTTATTTAAAGGGAGAAAGGATGGAAGGAAGGAAGGAAGGGAAGGGAAGGGAAGGAAAGTGTTTTAGGGAGATTTCTTTGGAAGCAGTGGGAAGACACACAGAACCTTAGACTGAAGGCATCATTTTATTTTATTTTATTTTTTGAGTTGGAGTCTCACTCTGTTGCCCAGGCTGGAGTGCAGCGGCACGAACATGGCTCACCACAGTCTCGATCTTCTGGGCTCAGGCGATTCTTCTGCCTCAGTCTCCTGAGTAGCTGGGACTATAGGCACACAACACCATGCCTGACTAATTTTTTTATTTTTTATAGAGAAAAGTTCTTGCTATGTTGACTAAATTGATCTCGAGGTCCTGGGCTCAAGCATTTCTCCTGCCTGGGTCTCTCAAATTGCTGGGATTACAGGTGTGAGTCACTACACCCAGCCTACCTGCAACTTTTTAATTTATCAATAAATTGCTTGCCAAACATGATTTGTTTTGAGGACAAGTTGGGGTACAGGATGTGGAGCAGCAGAAAAGCCCTAGGCCATGGTGGGTTTCTAGAAGAACAGGTGACCACATGCTCTGGTAACCAGAAAGGCCTCAAGGTCTGGAAGTGAGGAGCAGAACAGCACTGAGGGCAGCCCCACTCAGCATAACCAGAGTCAGTGGATACCCAGTGGGTTTTAAGTAAGTGACAAAGTTACATTGCATAATGGATCAAACTTGGGCTTAAAATGAGACAGTGTTGGTCTAACGCTCCATTCCACTACTTGAGTTAGCAATGTAGGGTTTCCTTATGATACAGGCACTCACTTCCAGAAATTTCAGAGTCTCCTGGGAATATAACAATTTTAGTGCCCAAGTTTCACTCAACCTTTTCTCTCACCCCTGCTTCTGGCACCATCGGCCTTATCTCAGTGAGGCAGTGTCCTTTACTCACAGCAAAGTTTACCCAGAAAACTTCCTGAACTGCATTCAGTGGGGCAATCCTGGGGTATTTACTCAAGTGCCTCTTGACTCCTCGAAAGAATTCCCCAGGGCACAATCAGTGTTGCACAAACGGAACAAAGGTTCAGCTTTATGGACTTGGGCCCTTGCCTCAAATAATATATCACTTCTGAGTCATGAAATTACACCTCCTTTTCTTTTAGTACATGACAATTGATCAGATTTTTAAGGGACAGACTTTGCTTTTCAGCTCTCTCTTTGCTCCCAAACATAATTCAGCTTGCAATGGTGACCTCTACTTCTGTTTGCAAAATTATTCTCCTTAAATTGTACTGCAATTTCTCAGGAGCTTTTTTTGTTTTGTTTTAACTCATCCAGGAATGAAACAATGGGAAAACATTCACAGATCAACCTGGAGCCCTTCCCCAATGTTTCAACAAAATCTTCATTTGGCCAGGTACAGTAGCTCCCACCTGTAATCCCAGCATTTTGGGAGGCTGAGGTGGAAAGATTGCTTGAGACCAGGAGTTCAAGACCAACCTGGGCCATACAGGGAGACCTCATCTTTACAAAAAATTTAAAAAACTAGCTGGGTGTGGTGGTGTGCACCTATAGTCCCAACTGCTTGGGAGGCTAAAGCAGAAGGATTGCTTGAGCCAGGAAGTCTAGGCTGCAATGAGCCATGGTCATGCTACCACACTCCAGTGTGGATGACAGAGTGAGACCCTGACTCAAAAAAACCCCCAGAAAACCTCACTTGGCTGCCTGTACTATTAATCCAATTTCCCTTACATGGAGTACCTTATTTCGCATGGCAAAAATCAACATTTTAATGACAATAGCATGTGAAGAGGGTAACTTAAAAGGCTGGTTTGATTATATCAAAAGGACTTCCCTGAGGATGACTCAGAACCCTCTGAGGTGGCACCAAGGGGTCCACTTGGCTCACCTAAAGCTCCTCTGGATGGCTGCCCAACTTCTCTTCTGCCTCTAGGTGTTTCCACAAAGAAACAGGCCTCAAAATTATCTCTAGACAGAGCAGCTGACCCTCCTGAGCCCAAACTAAGCTCACTGGAGAAATGAAAGAGCCTGGTGCGGGGGAAGAGAGGGGAGAAGAACATAAAGGTAATTCTCTTGATCGTTATACAGTGGAGACATGTGTGGCAACATCACACTGTGCTGCCCAGTTATTATGAGCCAACTAAACACAAAACAGAACTTAAAAAACGAATTCTGTTTCTATGATAGGAGAGAAAAAGGAGAGCTATGAAATTTCTTTGGGTTTATCCTACATTTCATTTTTTAATTTTAATTTTATTTTTTTGAGTTGGAGTCTCACTCTGTCGCCCAGGCTGGAGTGCAGGGGCATTGTCCCAGCCACCGCAGCCTCGACCTGCTGGGCTCCAGCAATCCTTCCACCTCAGCCTTCCAAGTAGCTGGAACTATAGGCGCGCGCTACCACGCCTGGCTAATTTTTTGATTTATTGTAGAGATGAGGTCTCGCCAAGTTGGCCAGGCGGGTCTCGAACCCACGGGCTCAGGCAATCCACTCACCTCAGCCTCCCAAAGCGTGGGATTACAGGCTGAGCCACCAAGCCCAGCTCATCCTACATTTTAAAAATGCCAGTTCTGACCCCCTTCTACATTACACAGATGATACAGTCTGTTTCGGTGTCAAACCTTCACATGACTGCCCGATGGAAAAGACATTTAAGAGAAGGACTAAAAACCAAGGTGATGAAAAGTAGTGATTCCCCCGCAATTGCATTGTGTGATCAGTAGATAGTTCCCCAAAGGCTAAGAACAAAAAGTCAGTTGGAAAAAAAATAGTATTTTTGCCTGGCATTTGGCTATTAGTTCAAATGAGGGAAACAGCAGCAGGCAAGTCATAAAGTCGGTCACTTCATATTCTTCAGATCCCCATCAATGCTGCTGGCAAATTATTCCGAAAGTGGAGCTAGCTATAAGTTAGGAGGATGGAAGATCTGTCCCTTTGGGAGAGAAATGGGTTATCATTCAAATATATACAGCTGTATAGCTAAATCGCCATAGCTTGGTCATCATAAGATATTCAAGTTTCAGATGTTGTTTTTCTTCCAACACTTTGGTGGATTGTCAGTACTGAAAACAATGGCTTAATACATCACTGCACTGGCCAGGCCTGGGGGAGGGAAGATGGATATCTCGTTCAAGTCTAACTGAAGGGTTCTGAGTTATAGGGCACAAGCCTGCATAATACAAACTCTGAGAAGGTCATGTAAGCAGATCACCTGCTTGCTTCTACTCCGGAGCTTGATTTCTGTGTAACAAGGCAATAAACACACATGTCTGAATGGAACTAAGTCTTCTCTGGGAAAAATGGGTAATTCCACTCTTCAGAAATTGAAGAATACTAGATTTGTAAGAAAACAGAAAAAAACCCCAGGCTCCCCTGAGGATGTGATGACACTTCCCCACAGAATCTTGATGCCCAAGGCTCCACGGGAGGGTGTCACTGGATGCCTATCCAGAAGTCATGGACTTTGCTAGACCACCTGGGTGGAGACTTTCAAGAGATGTGATCCCAGGGTCAGCCCACAGGATGCTTCCCGTGGTCAGAAGGCAACAAACTCCAAGGGCAGAAATGAGAATGGGGAGAAGCCATGGGATACAGAAGGACGGCATTTCATAGTACATTAAATGAAGTTGATGTGATACATTCAGTGTAGGAGAAAACATTTTACCCACATAGACTGCTTGTCAAATCTATGACCACTACCTTCTTTAGGATTTTCTCAGAATGATTCCTTCCTGTTTTCATCCTTTACTGAATGCCGTGCCGCACCTGAGGTGTAGGGCTACAATGGTGAGCATGGCTGAGAAGGAAGGTCCAGCCCCCCGGAACACATGGTCCTGTGTATGTATACAGAGGAGCCAATAACACAGGACAGACAAAACATGGGAGGGTATCAGATTGGGACAAAGGGTCCGAAGGACATAAACAGTGATGCATAAAAGAGAACACCGGTAAAGAAAACAGCACGTGCAGACTGGGCCCAGTGGCTCATGCCTGTAATCCCAGCACTTTGGGAGACTGAGGCAGGAGGATCTCTTGAGTCCAGGAGTTCAAGAGCAGCGTGAGCAAACATAGTGAGAACTTGTCTTTACACAAATTTTTAAAAATTATCCAGGCATGGTGGTGCATGCCTCAGGTCCCAGCTACTTGGGAGGCTGAGGTGGAAGGATCGCCTGAGCCCAGGAGGTCGAGGCTACAGTGAGCCATGATCATGCCACTGTACTCCAGCCTAGATAACAGAGTGAAACCTTGACTCAAAAAACAAAAACAAAACCAGCAAGTGCAAAGACCTGGAGATAGGGAAGGGCTTGACTCGCATGAGGAAGAGAAAGGAGACCAGTGTGTCTGAAGGGTAGTGACATAGACTAGATGAAGAGTAGTATAAGACATCAGCTCTTGTTCCTTATTATTAGCATGCATATTATTTAGTAGGGGTTGAATCCTGTTCTAAGCAGTTCATCAATATTAACTCATTTAGATTCTAGCGGCATCCCTATGGTATATTATTAATTTTATTTTGCAGAGGAAGAAACGGAACATCAGAAAGGTTAAATAATTGGCCTGAGGTCACACAGCTATCACAGAGCAAAGCCTGAATTCCCATACCTCAGACAGTCTGGCTCCAGTCTATGCTCTCAACCCTTGGCTATATTGTCTCTCAGTGAGGTGGAAGACCAAGTATGACCACACCTGACATCTTTTGAAACATTGCTACCTTCCCAGACCCTCTCCTGAGCATTAAATATATTACCAAAAAGAGAGCTAATAATTCACTTCAAGTCTGCTACTGAATAAAGCCTGAGATGTTTCTAACTGGAAGAAAAAAAACAAAAACCCAAAAAACTTGGGAAAGGTCCAGAAAAGAAAAATTTTCTTTCAAATGAGGGTCAGACTGCAGTATGACAAAGGAAGTAGAGATTACAGGAAGGAACAATTTCCTCCAATCTTTCAGGCATATAGGCTTGTGAGGAGCAAAGTAACAGAAATTGGTACTACATATTTACAGCATGACTCCCATATACTTGTCCCTTAATTAACATTACACAGGAACCTAGAGTCATCAGAAAACCAAGAGATGACTTCCAGAAGGAACAGAAAACAAAAAACACAAAACTCAAATGTGTCACATCATTTAAGTTTTCTATTACAAGAAATATAGGCAGATTGTAGTTAGTTATTAGCAGCTGCTGAATCCATTAATGTACCAGCCACTCCAAAGAAAGGAAACACTAGGTTGCTGGCTTTTGTCTAAAACAGGAGTTTGACCTTGTCATAGCACCACCATTCGCATTTTTTAAGCTGGATAAGTAATATATCACTTATCATTATTATTTATTTTTTAAAGAGTAGACTGAGGCACAAAAATCTTAGAGCTCAAGTTCTAATTAATGAAAAGGTCAACTCTAGAAAGAACCCAGAGGGGTGACAAGACGATCTATGATCCCAAATGCTGAAAACCTTAAAGGCATTTGCAAATGCATTTGAAACATAGTACAGTTTTCCTGTTACTTTTCTTAGTCTGAAATTTTGTTTTATATAGCAATAACTCACCTAATGCTAGCTGCTAAGTTCTTCTTGTTGAGGAGGATGGCACGCTCACAGGAGTATTAGTAAATTCATCAACAAAATCAGTAGCGATATAATATTCTAGACAAAACTGCTTTAAAGTGCTAAATGAGCTGGGCTCAGTGGCTCAGTCTGTAATCCCAGCACTTTGGGAGGCCGAGGTGAGTGGACTGTCTGAGCCCACGGGTTCGAGACCCACTGGGGCAACTTGGCAAGACCTCATCTCTACAATAAATCAAAATGAGCCAGGAGTGGTAGCGTGCGCCTGTAGTCCCAGTTGCTTGGAAGGTTGAGGCAGAAGGATTGCTGGAACCCAGCAGGTCAAGGCTGTGGTGGCCGGGAGCGGCCACTGTACTCCAGTCTGGGCGACAGAGTGAGACTCCAACTCAAATAAATAAATAAATAAAGTGCTAAATGCTTCATGGTATCTATGGTTCATGGCCAATAATGCTATTCTGAATACAGATTCAGAATATTTAAGCATAAACATAGGGCACACAGCCGGGTGTGCAGCAGGCACTAAATTACTTTGGATACATTGATTTGACCTCGGCCTCACTATAGACTCTCCTGGGGCTTCTTGGCATTTCTCTGGATAATGGGCAAAGTCCTTCTTTTGGGTAAGTTCCTGCCTTTCAGAATTGTGTCTCCTCAGAACTCTAGGCCAACACGAGGAAGTCTATATAAAGGGGAAGACTGCCCTTCTTTAGTTTTGTTCCTTAATCTAAGGAGGCCCCACCAAGTGCAGCTTCTATGGCTGGCCACAGTATCTCCACGTTTTATATATAGTAACATTGGTTAAAAAAAAATCACTTGACAAAGTTTTCTATTTCTGTAACATTGTGTCAGGAGTGAAGCTTAGCAGCGTGTCTTCCCAGGGGTGAAAGCATTTGTTTGGATTTTAGATGTTAGTTGTAACTCCTTTGTTAAATTTAACTCCTGTGAGAATAAACATTCTTCGTCTTCTAACTCACTGTGCTCTCTGAATTCACTGAAACAACAACCTTGACTAATAACCTTGGGTGATTCCCAGAAACAGCAGGCTGCAGGTGATCTATAGGTATCTCCTGGCTCCAGTTTCTACCCACAAGCAATCTGAAATCTGCAGCAACAATCCCGCATGGCCACACCTAGGCCCACAGCATACATCTGCAGAGCGGGAAGCGGCCTTCCCCTCTAGGACACCTCCTGTCCTCAGCTAAGCTATGAAAGCTCCAGCCCTCGCAGCTTCCTGCCTACCCACCCACGCGCTCTGCTATTCCTTTACCACCTTTCCCACACTCACTTTTCCGGACGCTACAATGTAGCTCGTAAACACGTGACTCCCTAGGAAAGTATTAGCAGAAGACACATCTTGGGGGAATGACTCACTAAGCAGTCTCCAGACCCGTCCACCACCCTGCAGCTGCCCCGCCGCCGTGCCCTGGGCTGCCACACCAGATAAAGAAGGACATTTTCGGAAAACCAAGGAATATTCCCCCACCCTCCCGGAGGCGTCTGCTGCTCTAAGTAGGAAACGACCCACTTACAGGTTCCAATACAAATGGACAAACGTTTCCATGAGGCAGGAAGAAAACAAACACAATTGCTCCGAGGCTCTCCCGACGGTCCCTAGCAACACATCCGCATCCGCAGCGGGCGCAGCGCTCGCAGGCCACTTTCGAAAGCCGTGTTAGACCAGGCCTGCATGGCCAGCTGCAGTCTCCCGCTCGCCCATCCTCTGCACCAGCGGCGCAGCTGGCAAGGTCAGGTGTGCTCTGGAAGGAAGAGGGAAGCCTTGGGCTACACAGCCCGGGAAGAGGAAAGGAAGAACCGAGGAGGGATTGACCTTGAGAATCTCCCCGAGGTATAGACAGCGAGGCGAGACCTCGCTCAGACGCCCCAAACCTATTCCATCAGGGAGAGGATGCAGGGCAGGTGAAGAGCAAAGAGGATGGCCCGGCAGAGCTCCAATCTGCTGATACTGGGAAGAACAGTTAGAGAAATAGTCCTACTCAGCTCAGAGCGGCTGAAATACGGGCAGTGCCCAGCACAGGAGCCGAAATGCCCCCGAAAGGCCGGTGCTCCTTGCTGTCCGCAGATGCTATTACTCACCTGGATCACCTTCGCGTGGCTGGTGCAAAGGCTGGTGCAGACCGGAGCTGCGCGGCGCAGGGTGGGTGCCTCGGGCAGGGAGGGGCTGGGCTGGCCCGGAGCCGGCCCGCCCCTGGCCGGGCACCGTGGCCACGCCCCCAGGGTGGGGCTCCCGGAGCGGGAAGAGGCGTGCTTTCTAAGTGCCAACTCTGGGTCTCGGGTTAGAGGGCGGAGAGTGAATTTTCTTCCTGCTCATGGTCGTCCACAGAGTTACCCCTCTTGTGCCCAGATCCACATATCTACTGCCCTCACGTGCCCTCGTGGCCGCCTACAAAAATTGTGCCAGGCAGTTCATACTCCTCGGATTGGGTTTGTAAAATAACGGCGCGTTGATAAGTTTTTCCCAGCAGAGCCACCGTAGCCTGGTTTTTGGCGCTCCTCGTGGAGGGCCAGGCACAGGCTCGCATGGCGCGTGCGCGGAAGCACGAGCTCCCAGAGGGCTGCGTTCCGGAGTCGCGTGGCGGGACGCGGGAGGCGCGCGGTGTCTCAGTTTGCTGCACTCATTAAGTGGAAGGCTTTAGGGCTGTCGGGCCTGGGAGTTTCCCTTGCTAATGCGGTACCTACTGTTGATTTGCCGAGAGCCGGATCCGAGCCCTGCGCGCGTGCGGGGCCGCCCCCGCCCGCGCCCGCGCCTACGCCCTCTGCGCGCCGGCTCGCTGGATCCCGGACTCTCCGGGACCGCAGCGACCTTTGAAAGTGAGCATGTGCTCCACCTGCGCCCGCGACTGGGCTGTGGGGTGGGAAGGCCTTGGGTGAGTACAGGAGTAGAACTTGCTTCTAGGCGATGTGAGAGGCATAGGAGCTGGACGTGAAGGCACCTGCTTCCCTAGATCGCGCGTCCGAAGCGCCCCACCCTTTCCGCTGGGCGTCGCTCCTCCTGCACCTCCCCTTTGGAGACGCCCGAGCAGTAGCTTGGGAGCGTCACGCTTCCAAGTCAAGGTGTGGAGAGTCTGGAATCTAGGTTTTAGAAGGTATCGGTTGAGTGTTGTCACATCCGCACATCTAGAGGTACTTCAAGGACTCATGCAATCTTTGCTGTTTCCGTTTCGGCAATTTCCAGCCATTCTCATGCTTCCTCTTCAAGTACAAAAAGGCCTTATTTTAGGGTTTTGGCGTGTTGTGTGTTCAGGGATTGTTTTGCTTAACGTTGAAAAGCGATAAGTAGGAAAACATTACAACAACAACAACAACAACATCATCATCATCATCATCATCATCATCATTTTAGAGCCAGGGTCTCGCTCTGTCGCCCAGACTGTGGGGTGGGGCGATCGCTGCAGCTTCGAACTCCTGGGCTCAAGCTGTCCTCCTGCCTCAGCCTCCTGAGCAGCTGGAACTACAGGCACACACCACCATGCCTCACCTCTGCATTATTATTGTTATTAACTAATTAATTAACTTTCTTAGAAAGCGAAATTTATTGAGAGGACAGAAAAGCTCCCATAGTGGGAGGGGACCTGAGGGGGTTGCCTGCCTCTGCATTATTGATGGCAGTTTCTCCACTTGCTGACCCTTCCACATAAGAAAAGGCAGTCTGAAGTGGTAGAAGGATTGATTCAAAAATCAGGAGAATTATGGCCTCTTCTTTCCTGTCTGTTTGACCACAGACAAGTACTTAACCACTCAGGACCTTTAAAAAATCTTACAAATCAATATTTGTCTATTGTAGAATTTTGCGAATTCTACCACATTTTACAGAAAGCACACAAAACATTATACACACTCAGTGGACTCATACTGTATATTCTGTTTGTTGGTCTGCTCTGTTGGCTTCATCAATTGTAAACTATTCTCCTTTTCTTTTCTGACCAGTCCATTCTGCATGTTATTTGGCGATGGTTGCAGGTCATTTCATAGCATGGATGTGCCAGTCCTTTCCCGTTGGAGTTAGCTAGCCTTCAGATTTTGTCTTTTACAGTGTATGACCTTGTAGGTAAATCTGTGTACATGTTTATAATTATGATTTTGATGGCTTTGCTAATTTTTTTTCTAAACAGGAATCTCTGGGTCAGAGAATGCATACCCTTTAAAGTCTTTTGAGGTCTGTTAACAGTGCACTCCAGGAAAAGAGTAAAACGTTCCTTTCCAGCACTGGATAATTAGATATCATTTTCCTCCATCTCTCCAATGGGAATAAGACCTTTCTCACAAGGTTATTGTGAAGTTCAAATGAAGTGAAGACAAAGTGCCACACAAAGGCCCTGCATCCCTGTTGACTCAGGGTGATATACTTTACAAGTCCTGTTACAGCATGAATTATGGATGTGACTCAGAAGTTACTCTTCCTACTTCACTCACCATTAATTCCTTCTTCATTTACAACCTGGCTTTTGTTCCAAAGCTTCTGAAACTACTCTCTTAAAGGTCACCATTGGCCTTGTAAACTCCCTCTGTCCTTGGGTTGTCAGACATTGCTGTGCCCTGCTTTTCTATTTTCCTGTGCTGATTCCTCTTTATCTCCCTGCCTCTTTCAATGTGTTCATTCTCCACAGCTCCTTCCTCTGTTTTTTTCTTCCCATTATTTTCTGTGAGTCTCTTCTTTGACTCTCCCTTTACAGTTGCATCCACTCCTGTGGCTGCTTTATGTAACTAGAATCCAAATTCCCTTCTTTTTAAAGAAAGTTCCTCATGTTTTGCATGTTCTTTGGAGACAGTACCTACTGTAAGACCGAAGTTAAAGGGCCAGTTCTCCCTCTCCCTTACTGCAGAGGAGCTGGGAGGAGGGTGGGCTTGCTTCTTTAGCTTTGCTAATCAGATGCTGGCTGCCAGGACTCTGACCTTGAAAGAGTTAACAGCAACATGGGGACATTTGGAAGTCTCATTCATTATGGTGACTGCAGTGGGCATCCCGACCTGATAATCTTTTCTGACCATTCCATTTAACATTGCAGCCTCCCTCTTCTCCAGGCCTCCTTATCCCCCATCTTTGTTTTACTTTCTGCCATTTGAAATATTTTTGATTTAATTAATGTCTTTGTTTATTATCTGGCTGCCCAACTCAAATGTAAGTTACATGCAAGTGGAGATGCGGTCTGTCTGCTTACTGCTGTATTCCTAGTACTCTTAGATGTCTGGCAGAGAGTAGGCACTCAGCAGCTATTTGTTAAATGAACGAAGGAATGACTCCTTTCTGTTGCCTAGCCCTCCAGAACTTGCTGCGTTCCTGGCGTTTTTATGAAGCCTGCATCTCCAGCCTATCACTGCCTTTGAGTCAATAGCCTCCCAAGAATCCTATTCAAAAAGTTAGCCAGAATCATTTTCTGTTTCATGCAGAAACACTATATTACAGACTTTCTCACCCACAGAACGTCCAGGGCCCCACATTCATTCATTACCCTTCCAATCAGACCTTTTTGTGTTTTAGCAAAGGGTATCATCTAAGTTGTTGCTTTAGCTAGAAACTTGGCAGCACTCCCAGTCCTTCACTTCCTTGGATGTGGGAATCAGTCCTGCAGTGGAATTCAGAGAGGCATTTATTTAGCTGTGGAACTTTGGGGGAAATCATGTAAACCCTCTGAAACTTGTTTTACCTTTTATTTTTATGTAAGTTTGAATACTAACACCAGCTTGGCTTGGTGGTTGGGAGATTGGTATAGACTTTGGGCCTACTGTAGGTAGTTAATAAATGGTAGCTGTTGTTATTACCAATTCGTGTTGAGACTCAAAACAATTTCCTTTCTAGGCCTGAGCTTCAAGTCTCTTTCGCCCCAGACAATTACAGTAACTTTTTAACTGACTTTCCTTTCAAAATATGCCATCACAGTATCTTTCTAAAGCAGATACAGGGCCAGGAATGGTGGCTCATGCCTGTAATCTCAGCACTTTGGGATGCTAAATGGGAAGATTGCTTGAGCCCAGGAGTTCAAGACCAGCCTGGGTGACATAGTGAGACCTCGTTGCTATCAGGTATGGTGGTATACACCTGTAGTCCCAGCTACTCGGGAGGCTGAGGAAGAAGGATCACCTGAGCCCAGGAGATTGAGGCTGCGGTGAGCCGTGACGCTGCCACTGCACTCCAGCCTGGGTGACAGAGTGAGACCCTGACTCAAAAATAAAGCAGATCTCTTCTTCAAGACTGACTGATGCCTTCTTTAGGATGAATAAAGTTCAAACTGTCAAACACAGCATTTAAAGATCCTGGTCAGTCTAGCCTCAGACTACTTTTTTTTGAATCATCTCATTTACCATTAATAAATATTTGCTGAGTGCCTATTGGATGCCAGGTACTAATAGAATTTACATTTTAGTAGGAGAACTTGTCAGTAAAAAACTAAATAATGAACCGGGCTCGGTGGCTCAGCCTGTAATCCCGTGCCTTGGGAGGCCGAGGTGAGTGGATTGCCTGAGCCCGTGGGTTCGAGACCCACCTGGGCAACTTGGCAAGACCTCATCTCTACAATAAATCAAAAATTAGCCGGACGTGGTAGCGCGTGCCTGTAGTTCCAGCTACTTGGAAGGCGGAGGCAGAAGGATCACCGGAGCCCAGTGGGTTGAGGCTGCGGTGGCTGGGAGTGGCCACTGCACTCCAGTTTGGGCGACAGAGTGAGACTCCAACTCAAAAAAAACAAAAACATGGTCGTGCGCCTGTAATTCCGGCTACTGGGAAGGCTGAGGCGGAAGGATCGCTGGAGCCCAGCAGGTCGAGGCTGCAGTGGCCGAGAGTGGCCACTGCACTCCAGTCTGGGCAACCAAGTGAGACTCCAACTCAAAAAAAAAACTAAAAAAAACTAATTAATGACAGGTTGTGACTATCTTAGCCTATTTTGTGCTGCTATAACAGAATACCGGAGACTGTAATTTATAAAGAACAAGTTTATTGGCATTTTGTATTTGTTATTTTGTCTACCTGTATAAAACTTTGTCTAAATTAAGGATATTGACTGTTTGCTTCCTGTACTGAAAATATCTTTCCCCAGTTTGTCATTGATGATTAGGTTTCATTTATTTGTGTTTGGACAAAAAGAAGTTAATAAATTTGGTGTGATTAAATTTACCAGATGTCTGCCTTACAGCTATTGGCTTGGTGTTCTTGGAAAGGCCTTTTCAATGGAAAATCTTAAATAAATTCATTCATACTTTATTCAGAAATTGTATGGATTTATTTTATGCAGACTCTTAGATGTACCTATAGTTAATTTCAGTGTAAACAGTGAGCTATGAATTCATCTTTGTCCCCCTAACAATCCTTCAGTTACCCTAACACTATTTTTTTTAAACCCCACTGACTACATATAAATCTACTGTTTGAAAATGGCACCTTTATTATGAACTAAAATACCATGTGTATTTGGGTCTATTTCTGGGTATTCTGTTCCACTGATGTCTTCTTTGTCTCCAATAATAGACTATTGTGATCATGGCAGGTCTATCTGGGTTTTTAAAAACTTACCTTTATCATTGGTGTAGTCAACATGTCTACAGGGTCAGTGCTGAGGCCTCAGCTGGCACAGTTGGTGACTCCAGGCCAAAGAATCACCCCACGTGGCTAGGACCTCTAAGGCGAGGATTTGACCAACATGGTCAGCGTGTTCGGTGGGACTGAGGCCAGTGGTTCAGCCGGCATGATTGGGGCTGAGAGGCCGGAGGGCTGATTATACACTGGGGAATTGAACAAAAAAGCAAATATATTGGGAGTCAGTGGACTCCAGGTTTCTCACTAAGAAGGGAATTCCAAACATGGAAAAGCAAAGGCTGGAACAGACTTGTGGTGTTAGAAATTGGAAACATAGGTGTGAACTCATAGTTTTGAATATGTATAGATACACATAAAAAAGATCTAGGCTAGGCGTGTATGTGTGTGAGTGCATATATGTCTAGCTCTGTCTCCGTGAATACCTGGAAGCAGTGATATCCCAGTAGCAATGAACATGTCTAATGTCCAGTTCTTGGTTTCTTTCTCTCTTTTTTTTTTTTTTGAGTTGGAGTCTCACTCCGTCGCCCAGGCTGGAGTGCAGTGGCACACTCACAGCCATCCCTGAGTCGACCTGCTGGGCTCCAGCAATCCTTCTGCCTCAGCCTTTCAAGTAGCCAGAACTACAGTTGCATACTAACCATGCCCACCTAATTTTTTATTTATTGTAGAGACGAGCTCTCGCCAAGTTTCCTGGGCTGGTCTCGAACCCTTGGGCTCAGGCAATTCACTTGGCCTCTGCCTCCCAAAGTACTGGAATTACAGGCTGAGCCACTGAGCCCAGCCCATTTTCTAAATACCATTTTCTACTAAAAGGAGCCAGGAATTCTTGAATAAATAAGCTGATTCCAGATATAGAACAAACAAGTACCAGATGTGTGTGTGTGTGCTTGTGCCAGAAAGTAAATAATTGCTTGTAGAATAATGAGTGTTACTGTTTTTTTAAGTTATAAGAGCACAGAAATCAGCTTCATGAAGCTTCCACCAACCAAGTCTGGAATAATGTAAACATCAAAGCAAATAATGATAATAACACATCCACTGCATAAAATAGAAATTCATAAAAGATAAGAAAAGACTGAGGAACTGGTTCCAATTGAAGGAAGCTAAAGAGACATGACAACTACGTATTATGTGTGATCCTGAATGAGATTTCAGACCTATAATGAATATTATTAGGACAGTTGGAAAAATTTGAATATGGTCTGTGGATTAGATTGAAGTTCTTGGGGAATCCAAATTGGACAGGAACAGCCTGCATACAGAATAATGCATAACATCATGAGTTAGCCAACCAGTATTTTAGAACAGTTATCCCAGGTGGAAACCTGATTTCATAAAAAAAAGGTAGCATACTCAATGATCGGTTGATTAATCACATTTTTTTTTGAGTCAGAGTCTCACTCTCATCCAGGTTGGAATAGTGTAACGGCACCATCATGGCTACCACAGCCTCGATCTGCTGGGCTCGGGCAATCCTGCTTCAACCTCCCAAAGTGTTGGGATTACAGGCATTAGCCACCACGCCTGGCAATTAGTCACTCTAACCAAAGTGCCGTCAAGGATTCAGTTTTCAGCGCCTACTTAGAAAATGATTCAGCTTCAGAGTGAAAGGGAAACTGGGTGGAGTAAGACCTTGGTGTTCTTACATACTCAAGGAATGAGTTATCTCAAAATAACTGTTTTCTGAAAAGCTGAATGTCTCTAAGCCCAGATATTCTTTCTTTAAATTATTTTGAATTGGCAGCCATTTTCACATCTTTTCATTTTAAAACTTTCATAAATAGAATTAATGCAGGTGTTTAAAATCAGGGAGGGAGGGAGGAGGAGACAGAGGAAGAAGGGGGGAGAGAGAGAGAGAGAGAGACAGAGAGACAGAGAGACAGAGAGAGAGAAGGGAGGGAGGGAAGGAGGAGGAGGAGGAGGAGGAGGGAGAGAGTTCACTTCTATCAGCCTCTTTTCCCTGCTCGCCAGAATGGTTCTATCACTGTTCTCAGCTCCTCCACTTGGACTCAGGACATCTTTAAGCCACACATTTAAACCTCAGCTTCTTATCTCACAAACAAGACACAACCTTCCTCGGTTCCCCACAGTGGCTCTTGCTGGTCTTACTGCTTCTGGCCCTCTTCGTCCCATTTCTACGTCCTTGCCTCTGTCAGCCAAGGCTCCACTTCTACAAGATCTAGATTAATACCATTTCCACTCTGTTCTGAAACTATGGTTAATTTTCCCACAATTTGTCTATAGTTCAATTATTATTATTATTGTTTGATTCAGAGTCTTGCTCTGTCACCCAGCTGGAGTGCAGAGGCATGATCTCAGCTCACCATAGCCTCCAACTTTGGGGCTCAAATGATCTCCCACATCAGCCTCCTGAGTAGCTGGGACTACAGATCTGCACCACTACACTTGGCTAATTTTAAACGTTTTTTGATTGTTGTTGTGGAGGCAAGATCTCACTATATTGCCCAGGCTGGTAAATATTAAACTCCTGAATTCAAGCAGTCCTCCTGCCTTGGCCTCCAAAAGTGCTGGGATTACAGATGTAAGCCACTGTGCCCAGCCATCTGTAGTTCAATTCTATAAGTTGTAATTCAATAACTGGTGGAAATATAATTACAGCAGTGTAAAGACTGTTTACAGTGGAATCAGATATTGTGTTGGGCTTCCTCTTTTTTAAAGTTTTGTTTTATTTTAAAGATGTGGGGTACAATTCAGAATTAGGTGGATAAGTGGTCATCATACAGGTGGGGGTCCTCTTCTTATTTCATGTCTACTATCATACCCCCAGGGTCTTAATGGAAAATAATTCTAAACAGGAATATAATGGTCATGGTTTAATGTTCCGTAGTTACTCAGGATCACAATTGTGAACGCCAGTTATTTTGCTTGTCATACTCCAGTGGTGTCCATAGGGTCTACTGAGGAACACAGAGTGGTTTTCTTCTAATATTAATAATAGCATAGTTTATTGAGCACCTAATAAGTGTCAGGCATTCTAATGGGGACCATTTTCTCCTTCTATCTTAATAACAATCTATTTCACTCTCATTTTTACAGATGAGAAGATACAAGTTAATTACCTGGGAGGGTTTGATGTGAGTGAAGGGCTAACATCAAGTTGGGTTGACCAACTCATCCCAGGATGCCCAGGACTTTGGTTTTAGCACTGAGAGTCCTGTGTCCTGGGAATCCCCCTAGTCTCTGGCAAACTGGGATTGTTGGTCACCCTGCAAGTTCAGCTTCTTTCTTCATTAAAAAAAAATTGATAATAGTGGGCCTCGCGTGTTGACTCATGCCTGTCATCCCAGCACTTTGGGAGGCAGGGGTGAGAGGATTGCCTGAGCTCAAGGGTTCTACACTAGCCTGGGCATTTTGGCAAGACCTTGTCTCTACAATAAATAAAAAACATGAGCTAGGTGTGGTGGCACACTCTTGTAGTTCCAGCTACTTAGAAGGCCGAGACAGAAGGATTGCCTGAGCCCAGCAGGTTGAGGCTGCAGTGGCCATGAGCGTGCCACTGCACTCCAGTCTAGACAATGGAGTGAGACTCCAACTCAAAAAATAATAATAATGATAGCAATAATAGTGGTAATAATAATAATCAGCCACTTCTGTGGCTTGGGCTTCATTGCACATTGCTAGCCAGTTACATCATTTGCTGGTGGATTGCCTGAACTAGGAGTTGTAACCAAAGCCTAGACTGATGCCAGAATTGTGTGCATCTGCAGTGCTATGCACCTCTCATCTTTCTTTTTTTTTCCTTTTTTGTGAGTTGGAGTCTCACTCTGTTGCCCAGACTAGAGTGCAGTGGCATACTCCCGGCCACCCTAGCCTTGACCTCCTGGACTCCCGCGATCTTTCCGCCTCAGCCTTCCAAGTAGCCAGAACTACAGATGCACGCTGCCATGCCCAGCTAAGTTTTGATTTATTGTAGAGATGAGGTCTCACCAAGTTGCCCAGGCGGGTCTCGAACCTGTGGGTTCAGGCAATCCACTTGCCTCGGCCTCCCAAAGTGCTAGGATTACAGGCTGAGCCACCGAACCCAGCCTCATCTTTCAATATATCAAAAATATTCTCAATCAGTCTACATAAGGATGGTAATTTGCTGTATGGAGCATACCCTAGGAGCCTTCCCTTGCTGGTTCCCCTCATGTTCATTTCTGTACCATGGAACACCTCAGAACGCAGACCTTGAACTTTTTTGTCTGTGCACTTGCATGCGATTCATTTACTCCCATGATTTGAAATATCATCTATGTGAGATAATGACCCCCTAAATACATATTGTCAATGCAGACTCTTTCCTGGACTCCTGACACAGGTACTCAATTACCTGTTGGACGTCTCATCCTAGAAGTGAAATAGTTATCTTTAACTTAAAATGTCAAAAAGTGAATTCCTTACCATCCATGGAAAACTTGCTTCTCTCACAGCCTTCAGGATTTCAGAATGATAACTCCATCCTTTCTGATGATCAGGCCAATTTCAGAATCATCCTTGACTCTTCTTTTAATCGCTTACCTAAATCTGGCAAATTCTGTTAACGATGCCTGCAGAATGCATCTAGAATGTGACCACCTCTCACTACTTTCACTCTAACGACATCTGGGTCCAAGCTATGTCTCACTTGTGCTGTTGCAATAACCTCTTAATTGGTCTCCTTGATTCCACAGTATGAAGAGCCTAGAGCAAAATGAAAATGTGGAGCTTCTTTTAAAAGCAACACAAAACAAAACCAACCAAACAAAAACCCCCATATCTTGAAGAATTTTAAGATAGTGACAGGAGAGAATGAAGCCAAGCATGGGACTTGTCTGAGCATGAGGCCCTGGGAGAAAGTCTGAAAGTCTCCCTGTCTCAGCAACTGCAGGAGTTTGTTCAAGTTACCTTCTTGTTGTCTTCACCTTCCCTGACCACCCTATTTATTGTTTTTGTTTTGTTTCAAAAAAAGGATCTTGCTCTGTTGTGTAGGCTGGAGTTCAATGATGCGTTTATAGCTCACTGCAGCCTCAAACTCCTGGGCTCAAGCGATCCTCCCACCTCAGCCTCCCGAGTAGCTGGGGCTACAGGTGCCAACCACCATGCCCAGTTCATTGTGACCACCCTGTTTAAGACTTCAGTACCCACGTCACCCCCTTCTCTCCCCCTTAGTAGTTTCTTTTTCTTAGTATTTCCTTTTTCTTTTTAGCATTTATCACCCTCTATTGCACTGTATAATTTACTTATTCTGCATTTTCTGTCCTCTCCCTGTATTAGAATATATGAGGGCCAGGGCTTATTTTTTGGTCACTGTTGTATCCTCAGGTTTTACAATGGTGCTTGGAACATAGTGGGCTCTCAAATATAGAAAAAAAAAGAACGGGGGTAAGGGGAGGCCAAGGGAGGGAAAGGAAGGGAAGGAGGGAAGGAGGAAGGAAGGAAGAAAGGAAGGAACCCAGGCACAGTGGCTCATACCTGTAATTCCAGTGTTTGGGGAGACTGAGGAGGGAGGATTACTTGAGCCCAGGAGTTTGAGACCAGCCTAGGCAACATAGTGAGATATTGTCTCTTCTCTACAAAAAAAAAAAAATCAAAAAAAAGTTGAGTATGGTAGCATGCACTTGTAGTCCCAGCTATTCAGGAGGCCGAAGCGAGAGGATTTCTTGAGGCCAGAAGTTCAAGACCAGCCTGGGCAACATAGTGAGATATTGTCTCTACAAAAAAATAAAAATTAACCTGGTGGATCCCTTCAGCCTTGGATTTTGAGGCTGTGATAAGCTGTGATTATGACACTGTACTCCAGCCTGGGAGACAGAGTGAGACCCCAACTCAAAAAAAAAAAAAAAAGAAAAATGATTTTGTAGCCTTTTGATAGTAATAATTTATTTTTAAAATCCATCTCTCAGAGAGCAAATTCCAGTCTTGCAATATCTGAATAAAATAAAATTACATGAAGCTAGGCAAGGTGGCTCACACCTGTAATCCCAGCATTTTGAGAGGCCAAGGTGGCAGAAACGCTTGAGACCAGGAGTTAGAAACAAGCCTGGACAATATAGCAAGACCCCATCCCTACACAAATTTTAAAAAAATTAGCTGGATATGGTGGTGCATGCCTGTAGTCCTAACTACTCAGGAGGCTGAGGCAAAAAGATCTCTTGAATCCAGGAGTTTGAGGCTGCAGTGAGTTATGATTGTGCCACTGCACGCCAACCTGGGCAACAAAGTGAGACTGTCTCCTTAAAAAAAAATATGTGAACTACATTTATCTTCTTCAATTTTTGTCCCAGGTCATACTTGAGCCATAGAGCAGTGGGGTCTCTTTGCCTCCTCAGGAGGGCTTTTCTTTACGCAATGCTGCCTCTCTTTATAAGGTCCTAAAACTATGGTTTTGTTCTTGTTGTTGCTGAACTCTTGACTCTTTTCCCCTTTTAAAAGTAACTTTATAGGTGATATGGCTTATTTTATTTTGTCTTATTTTTTAGTTGGTGTCTCACTCTGTCACCCAGGCTGGAGTATAGTGGCATGCTCATGGCCACTACAGCCTCAACCAGTTGAGCTCAGGCAATCCTTCCACCTCAGCCTTCCAAGTAGCTGGGACCACAGACATGCACTACTAGGCCCAGGTAATTTTTTAAATTTTTATTTAATTATTGTAGAGATGAGGTCTCGCCAAGTTGCCCAGGCTGATCTTGAACCACTGGGTTCAGGCAATACTCTTGCCTCTGTCTTTCAGAGTGCTGGAATTACAGATGTGAGCCATCACACCCAGCGGTGATATGATTTAAAATTCAAAAGTTGCAGAAGTAAAAAGCCCCAGCCTTTACTTGTCCAGCCATCTAGTTCTCTTTCTCAGGGGAAAAAAAAATCTTCCGAGTCACTTGTGAATCCTCCCAAAGAGACCAGAGAGACAGTGCTAGCAATATGGGTGTGATATGTGTGTCTTCTCTTACCCCCCTCCCAAATGATTGCATGATAGGATGTGAGGATGTAACTATTTCTGCCTCAGTACTGACTGAGGTGCCAGGACTCCAGGCCCCAAATACGCTCATGTGTCCTGGAGAGATGGCAGGAACTTGGAAAGGAGTTTTCTGAGAACTGAGAACTAGTGTTGCAACCCTTGGCCTTCACCATATTGAGTCTAAGAGATTGGCGAGCCCAAGGTGGAGTTAAAGACTGATGAGGAGGGAGCTGTTGCCTTGGACTCTGAGTTCCACACTCCATTCCCTCAGGACAACATAGTTTCTCCCACTTTCTGCCCGGGGCTGAAGTTGCTTGTCCACTGGGGTGATTTTGCCTCATCAGGGACACTTGGCAATGTCTGGAGACATTTTAAGGTGTCACCACTGGGAGTGAGGCAGTTTATTCAGACATACATAGATACATTTCTTGTAGGTAGTTTTAAAATACGGGGAATGTTTAAACATTTTTCCCTATCTGCACAACAGACCTGACCACACTGTGGACTGGAATTCAGATTTGCCAGTGCAAGCCTACCCTTTCAGTTCATGTTTAACATAATAATTGCTGTAAAAGTCTATCAAGTTCCCTGTCTAAGACAAATACTCAAGCCCACCCTTTAGCTCATCAAAGGTGTAGAAATGGTAATCAGCCCATCTTTCAGTTTATGGTTTGACATAATAATCACTGAAAAAGTCTATCAAATTTCCTATCAAAGACAAAATGTGCATTCAGGAAAAGTCTACCCCTTAGCTCATCAGAGGTGGGGAGATGGTATTCTCTCAGGAGCGGATACCTATAGCCCACACTTTAGCACAACAATCACTGAATAAGTATATCAAGCTTCTTATCAAAAGCAAATGCATAATCTTTCTTTTAAGACATCCATGTCTATTGGGCATGCCTCCTTCTCCCTTTCTCTAATAAACTTTATCTTAAAATTATACTGGATCCACTCTGAATTCCTTCTGTGGTGAGTCAAAGAACCCAAGAAGTGTCACACCACACCCCACTTGGCAAGGGGGATGCTGCTGGTATCTGTTGGCTAGAGGCCAGAAATACTGCTTGTCTTAGTCTGTTTGGGCTGCTATAACAGAACACCTTGGGATGGATAATGACAATTTTTTAAAAAGAGCAAAAAGAAATGTATTGGTCACAGTTCTGGAGGCTGGGCAGTCCAAGATCAAAATGCTGACGACCTCTTTGGTATGTGGTGAGGGCTGCTCTCTGCTTCACTGATGTGGTCTGGCAGCTGCTGCATCCCCACCCAGCAGAAGGGCAGACATATTCCCTCAAGTCTCTCTTATACGGGCACTCATCCCATTCATGAAGGGGAAGTCCTGATGACCCAATCACTTCCCAAAGGCCCTACCTCTTAATACTATCACATGGAGTATTAGGTAATATATGAATTTGTGTGTGTTGGGGGGAATACATTCAGACCACAGTACTGATAAACATTCTGGAGTGCCCAGGATAGTCCCCCACAACAACAACAAAAAATATTTCCCCAAATGTCAGTATTGTTGAGGTTGAGAAACATTGGCATAAGGAGAGGGCTTCTTCAGGACCACTTGAGAGCAGGTTAAATGTCTCTTGGGGCTGGGCTCAGTGGCTCAGCCTGTAATCCCAGCACTTTAGGAGGCCAAGGTGAGTGGATTTCCTGAGTCTGTGAGTTCGAGATCCACCCAGGCAACTTGGCAAGACCTCGTCTCTACAATAAATCAAAATTTAACCGGGTGTGGTAGTGCACGCCTGTAGCTCCGGCTACTTGAAAGGTTGAGGTGGAAGGATTGCTGGAGCCCAGCAGATTGAGGCTGCGATGGCTGGGAGCCATTACACTCAAGTTTGGGTGACAGAGTGAGACTCCAACTCAAAAAAAAATTTAAAAATGTCTCTTGGAGTTGGTGGACATAGAAAACCAGTGTCTGGCCCATGCAAGGAGGCTGGGGCTGGCTTTCTGTGCCAGCAGAGGAGAGAGGTGAGACTGCTGAACGGGGGGCCATTGCCATGCCCAGAGTGTCTGATAAAAGATGCTGAGTGATTGCTGTGAGACACACACACACACACACACACACACACACTCTCTCTCTCTCTCTCTCTCTCTCTCTCTCTCTCACACACACACACACACACAGAGGTCGTCAGCATTTTGATCTTGGACTGCCCAGCCTCCAGAACTGTGACCAATACATTTCTTTTTGCTCTTTTTAAAAAATTGTCATTATCCATCCCAAGGTGTTCTGTTATAGCAGCCCAAACAGACTAAGACAAGCAGTATTTCTGGCCTCTAGCCAACAGATACCACACACAGAGAGAGAGAGAGAGAGAGAGAGAGAGAGAGAGAGAGAGAGAAGAGAGATATATGTGTGGTGTCTCCAAAGAACTTCTCAAAGAACTGCATCAGATACCTGGAAAGCCCAGAGCGCTAATGATAGCTTTCAACATTGCTAGGCAAGTTAGGGCTTACCTGACATTCTGATGACATGGAGGTGATAAAATGCAGAGCTCACAAGTTCTGCATTTGGCTTCTGCTTTGGCCTCTCTTTATCATTCCTTTGTAATTTTGCTCTAGTCCCAGTGGACCCCAGGCCTATCCTCAAACATACCAAGTTTGCCCCGACCTCAGGGCCTTTGTGCTTGCTTTTCCTACTTTGCACCATTGTTGCTTCTTTTCCTTCAAGTCTCAGCCCACATGCCACTGTCTCCGAGAGGCCTTTCCTGATCAGCCCATGTAAAATAGACAACCCTCTGGTCACCATCTCCTTTCCCTGCTTGCTTTCTCTTCAGACCACTTAGCACCTACCTTTTGTAAGAGTGTTCACTCCCTGCTTCTCTCCCCCGTATAAAGTAAACTCCCTGTGGGAAAACACTTCATCTTTATATTCCCAGGGCCCAGGGCAGACTGAACATCTGGTAGATATCCGATAACTACTTGTTTAATAAAAGAATAAATGAACAGCTGAGCAATGCTATTGTGATTTGCCAGGCTTCTTGACTTGGCTTCTGCTTTGTGGATGAGTGGAGTCTTGCCACCTTTCTGCCTCCTCCATGATGAGTTGCTGGCTCAGGTAGCGTTACAAGCCTGCCTCATGTCTGGTGTCTCAACAGCAAAGATCTGCTCTGTCAGAGAATGTCAAATGACACCAGGGAGAGGGGATACAATGGCTTGGCCGGCCACTTCACGCAGATTTTCAGGTGGAAAGCTGACTAGCACCTCCCTTTTTAACCACTCAGGTTAAAAGTTGGGAATGAAAGGAGAGTAATGATTGTCTGTGTGCTTCTATTTTTTTAAGTCAAGTATGACTGTGTTTTATTTATATTTTAATTTAAGTATGATACATTTTAAAATAAAAAGTAGGTATTTATCTTAGAATCATGGCCAACCTGGGTGGCTCAGCCTATACTCCCAGTACTTTGGGAGGCCGAGGCAAGTGGATTGCCTGAGCCCGCGGGTTCGAGACCAGTCCGGGCAACTTGGCGAGACCTCTTCTCTCCACTAAATCAAAAATTAGCACGTGCCTGTAGTTCTGGCTACTTGGAAGGCTGAGGCAGAAGGATCACTGGAGCCCAACAGGTGGAGGCTGGGGTGGTCGTGAGCGTGCTGCTGCACTCCAGCCTGGGCAGTGAGTGAGACTCCGATTCAAAAACAAAAAACAAGAATCATGGGTACATGTGAAGATTGGTTACTTAGGTATATTGTGGTGAAGGTGAGGTTTGGGCTGCTGACAGCCCTTCCCCCAGTGGTGACCATGGTGTACAATGTGTGGTTTTGTATTCCCTATCCCTCCACCCTCCTTCTCTCCTTTAGCAGTGCCCAGTGTCTGTACTCTCATCCTTGTGCTTGTGTGTGTCCAGTGTTTAGCAACCATTTATGAGTGAGAACATGTGGTATTCAATTTTTTGTTTCTATGATAGTTCACTTAGAATGATGATCTCCACCTGCATCCATGCTGCTGCAAAAGACATGATCTTGTTCTTTCTTATGGCTGCATAGTATTCCATAGTGTATATGTACCACATTTTCTTTATGTAGGCAACCACTGATGCACATTTGGGTTGGTTCTATGTTTTCGCTATTTTAAATAGTGTTACAATAAACGCATGAGTGCAGGTGTCTTTTGGTAGAACAACTTATGCTTCTCTGGGTATATTCCCAGGAGTGGAATTGCTGGGTCGAATGATAACTCTGTTTAGTTCTTTGAGAAATCTCCAAACTGCTTTCCACAGGGGTTGAACTACTTTACATTCCTTCCAACAGTGTATGAGCATTCCCTTTTCTTCACAGCCTCACCAACACCGGTTTTTTTTTTTTGACTTTTTAATAATAGCCATTCTGACCAGTGTGAGGTGGCATCTCATTGCAGTTCAGTTTGCATTTTTCCGATGATAAGTGATGCCGAGCATTTTTTCATATATTTGTTGGGTGCTTATATGTCTTCCTTTGAGAAATGTCTGTTCATGTCCTTTACCCACTTTTTGATGCAGTTATTTATTTTTCCTGTCGACTCATTTGAGTTCTTTATAGATTCTGGTTGTTATGGTTTTATTGGATGCATAGTTTGCAAATATTTTCTCACGTTTTGTGGGTTGTCTCTCTACTCTTTATTTTATCATCTATCTATTATCTATCTATCTATCTATCTATCCATCATCATCATCATCACCATCTATCTGTTTGCTGTGTAGAAACTTTTTAACTTGTTAAGGTCCCATCTGTAAATTTTAGTTTTGGCCACACTTGCAGACTGAGTCATGAATTTATTACCTAGGCTAATGTCCAGGAGGGTATTCCCTAGGTTTTCCTCTAAGAAATTTTTCCTCTAAGAAATTAGAGGTTTTACATTTAAGTCCTTGATTCATTTTGAGTTAAATTTTGCATGTAGTCATAGGTAGGGGTCCAGTTTCATTCTTTTGAATGTGTTTGACCAGTGTTCCCAGCACCATTTATTAAATAGGTTTCCTTTCCCCATGGTTGTTTTTGTCAGCTTTGTCAAAGATAAGTTGGTTGTAGGTCTGTGATTTTATTTCTAGATTTCCTATCCTGTTCCATTGGTCTGTGTGTATATTTTTGTGCCGAGGCTATCCTGTTTTGGTTACTGTAGCCTTAGAATGAAGTTTGAGGTCTGGGAGTATGATGCCACCAGCTTTGTTTTTTTTTTTTGCTGAGGATTGCCTTAGCTATTCAGGCATTCTTTTGCTTCCATATGATTTTAAGTATTACCTTTTTTAGGTCTGTGAAGATGTTGCTGGCGTTTTGATAGGGATTGCATTGAATATGTAGGTTGCTTTGGGTAGAATGGACATCTTGACATTATTGATTCTTTCAATCTATGTGTGAGATGTTTTTCCATTTGTTTGTGTCATCTTTGAGAAATCAAAGTTGAGCAGTATTTTGTAGTCCTCATCGTAAAGATCTTTCACCTCTTTGGCTAGATGAATACTGAGGTATGTGTGTGTGTGTGTGTGTGTGTGTGTGTGTGTGTCTATTATGAATGGGATTGTGCTTTTGATTTGGTTCTCAATCTGCTCATTGTTGCTGTATAGAATTGCAACTTTCTGCACATTAATTTTGTATCCCAAGACTTTACTGAAGTCCTTTATCAGTGCTAGGAGTTTTTTGGTGGAATCTATAGGGTTTTCTGGGTATGGCATCATATAATCTGCGAGGAAAGATAATTTAACTTCCTCTTTTCCTATTTAGAGATCTCTAATTTCTTTTTCTTGCCTGGCTAGGACTTCCAGTGCTATGTTAAATAGGGGTGGTTAAATCAAACTTTAAAGCAAATTAATTTTAATGTTGGTGGACATTTGGGTTGTTTCCAGTTTGGACTTATTGTTGGAATATGCTTTTTTGAACATACTTACAGATGTGTTTTCAGTGCCTATATGCATTTTTCTTTATTGAACACAGTTTGTACCATTTATAATTTTATTTTTTAATATTTTTATTTTAAAGATGTGGAGTACAATTCTGGGTTAAGTATATAAACTGTACAGGTAAAGTTTGGGCCTCACTTTGGTCCCCACTTTGGTCCCTGCTTCACCTGCTTTGAAATCAGGTACCCTTATTGATGAAGTGTTTCCCCTTCCCTCCCCTGGCAGTTTCCCATTACTGCCAATCCCTTTCTTGTAGTATTATGATAATTGTTCAGGGTCTGCTTATGAGTGAGAACATGTGGTACTCAGTCCTTTATTTCTGTGATAGATCACTGAGTATTATAGACTCTAAATCCACCTAAGTTGCTGTGAAGTTCACAATTTTGGTCTTATTTATGGCAGTGTAATATTCTACCATGTATATGTACCACATTTATTTTCATCCAGTCCACTTTTGATGGGCAGCACAGTTTGTTGTACCATTTTTTAAAGGTATATTTTTAGGCTTGGAATTGCTAGGTCATAGATATGTCAACTTCACTAGGTAGTGACAGACTATTTCTAGTTTTTTGAGTTGGAGTCTCACTCAGTCACCCAGGCTGGAGTGCAGTGGCACACTCACGGCCACCACAGCCTCGACTTGCTGGGCTCAGGCAATCCTTCTGCCTCAGTCTTCCAAGTAGTTGGAACTACAGGCACGCGCCACCACCTCCAGCTAATTTTTTGATTTATTGTAGCTACGAGGCCTTACCAAGTTGCCCAGGCTGGTCTCGAACCCCTGGGCTCAGGCAATCCTTTCATCTCTGCCTCCCAAAGTGCTGGAATTACAGGCGTGAGCCACCACGCCCGGCTGACAAACTGTTTCTAAATGTTAGTACCCACTGGTCCCCACATAACAGACAGCAAAAGAGACTTCCCATTGCCCAGCAACCTTGCCAACACTGGATGTTATCAGGTTATTAAATTATTTTATGTTTCCTGCTAATGATCAATTTAGTCATTTTGTCCCCTTCTCTCTTTCTTAATATTTTTTTCTCTCATAAAAACTGTTATGAATCCAACCTCACAGATTATCTTGACAAGCTTTTGTAATTATATCCATAGTATAGCACCTCATTGAGGGAATGCTGAGTCAAAGATACTGTAAACATTAATAGCTATTGCCAAACTTTCCTCCCAGAGGCCAGCAGTTCACATTCCCTCAGGCATGAACCTACTCCCAAGAACTACTCCCTTACGTCATCAACAACGTTGGTCATTATCAAACTTTAAAATGTCTGCCAATCTCATACATACTTTATTTTTGACTTGATTTGCACTTATCTAATTATTAGTGAGTTTAACTACTTATTTATATTTGATGATTGTAACTTTTTTCTTTAAAAACCACCAGTTCTTACTTTTGCCCATTTTTATATTAGAGTTTTTTTCTTATATGAGCTTTTTACTAATTAAGAAAATTAGTCTTTTACTATTATATATGTTATAAATTTTTTTCATTTGACACTAAGTCTAAAGACTAGTGCTTAGACTACATTTATTTCATAGAGAAAAAAAATCTGTGTATTCACATTTACCAATTCTTTATGGCCTCTAGGTTTTATATCTCGTTTAGAAAGGGTTTTTCTACTTTCACTCTTGCTTTTATTTTGGGATTTTTTTTAGAGTAAAAAATCAGCCAGGCTCAGTGGCTCAGCCTGTAATCCCGCGCCTTGGGAGGTTGAGATGAGTGGATTGCCTGAGCCCGCGGGTTTGAGAGCCGCCTGGGCAACTTGGCAAGACCTCATCTCTACAATAAATCAAAAAAATTAGCCGGGCATGGTAGCGCACGCCTGTAGTTCCAGCTACTTGGAAGGCTGAGGCAGAAGGATTGCCGGAGCCCAGCAGATTGAGGCTGCGGTGGCCAGGAGCGGCCACTGCACTCCAGTCTGGGTGACAGAGTGAGACTCCAACTCAAAAAAAAAAAAAATCAGATTTATTGAGTATGCTGCAAGGAAGCAGTGAGCAGAAAAAGATAGCTGTCCACACCATTTTTGGAAATTTTATAATTTATTTTGTGTTCTACTCCTTAATATACATTTGATATCTTTGATAATTTATGTTTAAATCTTTGGAGCACCAAAATGAGAGAACACAGTGATCAGTTAGCCTTTCCTCCCAACAGTTTGTCAGTGGATTCACATATTTCCTCTTTGTTTAAAATGTCACCTATACCATGAACTAAAATGCCATATGTATTTGGTTTATTTTTGTATTCTTCATTTTGTCTCACTGTCTGTTTCTTTCTCCAGTAAAAAAAAAAAAAAATTTTAAAAATTTAAAAAATTAAATTTTGCTCACTGCTTGGGTATACAAACAAAAACATTATCTTTTTCCTCGATCAGAAAGTCAAAGTCACACACAGGCACAAAGAACACAGGCACCAGGAACACACCTCCATGAGTGGCTGTGGGTAGAGGATTAATGTGTGGCCATCTGGCACAGAGGATGATGGGCTGTCGATGCCAGGGCTTCTCAGGTACAACATTCTTGGGGATTCTTTTTTTTTTTTTTGAAGCAGGATTTATTGAAAGGACAGAAAAGCTCCCAGAGCAGAAGGGGACCCGAGGGGGTTGCCCAATTCTTGGGTATTCTTGATGGGAAGAAATGTCCTGTATAAACAACACTGTGAGTCAGGCAAACAATACACATTAGGGCCAATATCTTGAGTCAAAGCTTGATTCCACTCAAAATACTGGTGTACCTAGTGACTGGTTGATTAGTTGTTCTTTAAGTCGTTAAAGTGCAACCAAGCTAGTGCTCAGTGGATATAGGAAGGAGAGAACTGTGACCTGCTTCAGATAGAGAGGGAGCTGGTGGAGTCACAGTTTGGCTATTTTATACCCCCAAGAAACAGTTCAGTTTTCTAAAGAGATAAAGACATTTAAATAGCACAATAGACATTATTTAAACCATTTTGAACTGATACTTAAAATATATCACAATCATCCTTCTCTTTTTTTTTTTTCCCCGAGTTGGAGTCTCACTCTGTCGCCCAGACTGGAATGCAGTGGCTGCTCCCGGCCACCGCAGCCTCAACTGCTGGACTCCAGCTATCCTTCTGCCTCAGCCTTCCAAGTAGCTGGAACTACAGGCGTGTGCTACCACGCCCGGCTAATTTTTTGATTTGTTGTAGAGATGAGGTCTCACCAAGTTGCCCAGGTGGGTCACGAACCCGTGGGCTCAGGCAATCCACTCACCTCAGCCTCCCAAGGCGCTGGATTATAGGCTGAGCCACCGAGCCCGGCCTCATCTTCTCTTATTTCTAAAACTTTTATTAATGTAGTTTAGGCACAACTGTTGAGTAAGTCGGCACAGAAAAGCAACAGTTCCCAGTCACACCTAACCTGCTCTGCTGTATGCAACTATATTTTAACTCTATATTTGATGTTCCTGGTGGTGTTCTTCTTACTTTCATATATCGTGTGTGTACTACTTGATATATCCTCTTTAGATGTTCCTTCTTGCTGCATGCTATGACAGTTGGCTTTCGTTGCTCTGATCCATGACTACCCTACCCTACACAGTTACATCCCCTTCTACTCTTCTTCTGTGATCACTTGTACACTGACAAACCACTTACTCCTGTCTCTCTTGCCTTTTCCACTGTCCACAGGTGCTACCCCTGGGCACCTCCCCCCACCATGTTTTTCCTTTGTGCTGATCTTTGTTCTCTTTCTCCTTCTCTCTTTCCATTTCTCTATATCTTTCAACTATGTTTTGATTTTTGAATATCAAGGTTGATGACATGTACTCTCTGTCCCATGAGCATGGTGAGCTCTCCAGTGATCTGTGAATAGTTGTGGGGATAAGGAGGCAATACTGCCATGGGCTTGAGCTAGAGCCCACATTGCCTTCAAGGGGCTTACTGCTCAGGAGAGACATGTAAACGCACATCACAACCCAAGTGTTAAATGCTCTGTGAAGCTGCTTTTAGAGTGCAGGTAGGACTCCAAACACCCCAGCAACTCCCTCCTAATTCATGCATCTCCAACTCTCTCTCCAAACTTTTTCATCCCTCAGGTGGTCAAAGTGAAAAGTTGCGAAACCAGTTGTCAGGAACCTTCTTTCCAGGCCCTGCTTCAAACCTCAGGGGTGGTTGGCACTTTTACTTTGTGACTTCAGCAATACAATGACAAACAATATAAAGTGAGTAATATTGATGACCTCTGGAGAGGAAACTGGAGTGAAGGGGAGGCTTTCCACAACTGTACTTTTTGAATTATAAACCTCAAGTACTTGTCCATACATATAAATTTACTTAAAAATATAGCCAAGAATTACCAAAAACATGTTTTAAAACATCAGTTTGAGAACCTCTGGAGGAGAGACAGTGTTACATCAAGGGAGACTGAATTAAAAGACACAGAGTCAGGGTGTCTTGCAGGGGTGGGAGGGAAACCAGCATCTGTAGGGTGCAGAGCCAGTCAGATGAAAGGCACTCAGGCTATTTCCAGAAGACATCACAGGTCCATGGGACTCCCCCTTGGAGCACGGACTTCAACACTTGAAGCTCTTCTCAACCAGCGGTAGCTTTTAAAGTGAGTTTCATAACCCATATTTTTCACATCATCATAGACAACTGGGAAGGATACTAGTGACTGTTTCTCAAGATGAGTGGTCTGCAGCACTGCAGGCCCACCGTGCTCTGAAGGCAGAACAGGCTGTTTCCTGTCCTGATCCCAATTTAGCAATCATCTAAGGGATAGGACTGACAAAGCCCAATATGTGAAAACAGCGAAGTCTGTTCTCCAATCTATTGGACCATGTTCTCACTGAAAGAAGTAGATTTGTGGTCAGGCACTGTAGTTCACTGCTGTAATCCCAGCACTTTGGGAGGCCAAGGAGGGAGAATCATTCTAACCCAAGAATTTGAGACCAGCCTGGGCAACATAGCCAGACTTTACTTCTACAAAAAATAAAAGAATTAGTTGGTCATGGTGGTGTGTGCCTGTAGTCCCAGTCACTTGAGAGGCTAAGGTAGAAGGATCACCTGAGCTCAGAATTGAGGCTGCAGTGAACTGTACTCGTGCCACTGCACTCCAGCCTGGGTGATGGAGTGACACATGACTCCAATAAATGTCTAAATGACCATCTCTACAGAGAAGCTTTCTTCTCTCGTTTTAGAGGCCTTCTAATAATGTTCTTATAGCCCAGTGCGTGATAAGTATCCAATGAGTATTTGAATTGAGTATAGCAACAGTAAGTAAGAATCACCGGCACCAGCACTCATGCAGTTTTGATGCCGAGGGTTTTTCTGTTCTCATCGGCAAACTTCTTAGGAAGGATCAGTCTTAATTTCTGGGCCAACAAGCAGAGACAGGCAAACACATGTATGTGGCTGGAGGCATTAGGAAAAGGCAGAAATATGGGACATGTCTTAACATCTCTCTCCGAATTAGTTTTTTAGGATTACCATAAAAAAATACCCCAGACTGGGTGGCTTAAGGAGCAGGAATTTATTTCTCACAATTCTGAAGGCAGGAAGTATGCGATCAAGGTGTTGGCAGGGCTGGTTTCTTCTAAGGCCTCTCTTTTTGGCTTGTAGATGGTCATTCTCTTCTGGTGTCTGTGCATGCTCTTCCCTCTATGGGTATCTGTGTCCTACTCTTTTCTTACAAGGACACCAGCCATATTGGATTAGGGCCCATCCATATGACCTCATTTTACCTTAAATACCTTTTTAATATTTCCAAATCCAGTGACATTCTAAGGTACTAGGGATTAGGACTTCAGCATACACATCTTGAGAAGACACAATTCAATCCATAGTACTCCCTCAATATGGAGAACACGTGTTTCTCACCATTAAGTCCTGGAAAACATCAGCTCAGCTATCAACTCTGAGAGAAAGAGCTTCTAGGCCCTGGGGTCATTACCTTGGGTCATGGGCTTTATTTTAACCTAGCTCTTGGTTGAAGACCAGTGCTAGAGGGCTAATAGGTTGAAGTCAGAGAGTGATTCTAGTCCTTTATGGCTGTTATGGGATCTCCTTGCAGCTTCTCTAGAGATCAAACTCCATCTAGGATATTTCTAGGACTGAGGGATGTTGCTGAGGCTGATTCCTGGGAGAATGAGGGAAACAGCTGCAGTGAGTTTCCAGAGATGATGCAGTGTCTTTTCCAGATTTGGACCACTGGGCTCAGGCGTCAGGGTTTGTAGGAAGATGTGACTTACGTAATCATTAGCTTCTACTCAGAGCATCCCAGATAATTGTTCAGTATCTCTGGGCTTCTGAGAGGAGGTAATAGGGGCATTGAAAGGAAGCCCCTTCTGAGGGAAGCATCACAGGTTAGCCTCGCTGCTGGGACTCTGTGCTTTGGGAGGTCACTGAACCTTCCCACTCTAAAGCAGTCATGTCTGGGGCCACTCCCCATTCATATGTAGTCTTTGATTGAGGGACAGGAGACTATTCTGCCTCTTCAAAAAGGTATGGAGAGGAAGGAGTGGCGGAGAATGCTCCCAGAATTATAAAGCCATACTGTGCTAGTTTTTGATGGCTTCTGTTTCCCTCCAATAGGAAATATTTTACTTTTTACTTGCTGCTAGTCCTATATTAATTTACGAGAATCATGAAAATAAAACACAGAACATAGACTATTAACATTGGAAGGGACTTAATGATCTAATCCAGCCCCCTTCATTTTGCTTGTGAAGGGAAAAGAGAGAACTGACATTTACTGAGCTAGATATTTTACATATGTTACAAATTCTACAAGATGGATATTACCTACCCTTTTTTTAATAGATAAAAAGATGCCTCTCAGAAAAATTAAGTAACTGGCCTAAAGATACAAGCTAAGTTTCAGGGCTGGGATTGGAACTTAGGTCTCTTGCCTCCTAGGTCACTTGTCTTTCAGTGTCCTAGACCACTCTCAATTTTAGTGTTCCTGCCTATTTCCTCTATGGAAGATTATATCATCTAAGAAAGTCAGACTGACACTGATTGGGAAATGTTTGAAAGTTATATAAGGTCAATTAACAGGCTTCTATTACTCAGGCCTGTTGGGCCCTGAATTGACTGGTGAAATGCCCAAACCAGTGGAGCCTGCTGCATACCTCCCTCAGATGCCACTAAACGTGTGACATAGGAGATATGCTGGAGGAGCCCACTTTTGAGAAGGGGGCACAGGCCCACAACCAGGGTCACCAAGGAAAAAAGGGAATCCAAAGCCGAAACTGTGAGAACTGAGACCTGTTGAAAGAAAAGAGGGACTGGAGAAGAGGACCACAGACTGTGGAACTTGGGGGAAGAAAGGAGTTTTAAGAGCACCAAGTTGTAACAGGATAGGCAGCCGAGACAGCCCTTCTACAAATCAGTCACTTGGGAGGATGGGTGCGCTCTGTAGTTGTTGTCCTGTGCCACCTTGTGGCCGACTTTCCACTTCTCACCAAAGGCTCCACCTTCCCTTACTCCCTGTTTTTGTTTTTTGAGTAAGAGTCTCACTCTGTCACCCAGGCAGGAGTGCAGTGGCACGATCACAGCTCATCGTAGTCTCGACCTCCTGGGCTCAGGCAGTCCTTCTGCCTCGGCTTCCTGAGTAGCTGAGACTACAGGCATGTGCCACTGCTCCCAGCTAATTTTTTTTAGAGACAAGTTCTCATTATGTTACTATCTAGGCTGGTCTCAAACTCCTGGCTCAAGGGATCCTCTTGCCTTGGCCTCCCAAAGTGCTGGGATTACAGGCATGAGCCACTGTACCTGGCCACTCCCTTTCTGTTTCTAAAAGTCAGTGTCACTTGGGTTGTGCCCACAGTGATGCTTAATTTCAGTGGTGGATCTCAGGACGCTGATTTCTTCAGCCCCACCTTGATATCATAGAAGGAGTTGATTGTGGAATACTGAGAGTTTTAAGGGAGAGAGATGGGGAAGAGGAAATTCTCACACAGTTTTTCCTCCGTTGGTGTTGCTGATACATTCATAGGGGAACTGTCATTGAGAAATCCCATTATCAATGAATGACGATTTATATTCATCATTGTATTGTAGTAGAAATGAAAATGGACCCTGATGCTTTTACTGAATTCTAAGCAAAAGCTTGTTTTCTGTAATAATATCCTGGACACCAGATACAGCCTATGGCAAAAAAGGAATAAGTAAGCATAAGAAAGGATGCCCCAATCTCCTCGTGCAAAGAATGATTTGTCAGAGACACTCGTGGTGGCCATCTGCTGTGGGGTTGGGATTATGGGCTCTAGAATAACAATAGTTAAGACCTATTTTGCATTATCTTTTTTTTCTTTAATTTTTTTTATTTTAAAGATGTGGGGTACAATTCAGGGTTAGGTATACAAATGTTCATTATGCAGGTACCCTTGTTGATGAGGTGTGTCCCCCCCTTCCCCAGGCAGATTCCCACTACTACCAATCCCACTTCCCCGCTTCCCTCTGGGCAGTTTCCTGCTACTGCCAATTCTTTTCTTATAGTATTGTGATAATTGTTCAAGGTCCACTTATTAGTGAGAACATGTGATACTCAGTTCTTTGTTTCTTTGAAAGATCACTCAGTATTATAGACTCTAAGTCCATGGGCACCTGGGATTTTGATCGGGAATTGGTTGCCAGTTTCAATTTCCATAGGGTGTCTCCTGTATTTTCTAAGGTTCTTATAGTTTGAGAGTTTACGTTTAGGTCGTTGATCCATTTAGAGTTAATTTTTGTGTATGGTGATAGGTAGGGGTCTTGCTGTAATCTTCAGCAGGTGGTCAGGCAGTTTTCCCAGCACCATTTACTGAATAGGTTCTCCTCTCCCCAGTCATTGGTGGTAGAGACTTTGTTGACGATGAGTTGGTTGAGAAATTGAGGTTTGCTTCTGGAATCTCTATCCTGTTCCATTGATCTATATGCCTGTTCTTGTGCCAATACCAGGCTGTTTTGATTACTGTAGCTTTATAGTAAAGTTTGAAGTCTGAGAGTGTGATACCACCTGCTCTGTTTTTTTTTTGCTGAAGATTGTTTTGGCGATTCGTGGTCATTTGTGTTTCTGAATGAATTCTTGTATTGTTGTTTCCAGGTCTGAGAAGAATGCTGCTGGCAATTTAATGGGTATTGCATTAAATCTGTAGATTACCTTGGGTAGGATGGACATCTTAACAATGTTGATTCTTCCAATCCATGAGCATGGAATATTTTTCCATTTGTTTGTGTCATCTTTGATTTCTTTGAGCAGTACTTTTTAGTTTTCACTGTAAAGGTCTTTCATGTCTCTGGTTAGGAAGATGCCAAGGTATTTGGTTTTTTGGGGGGGAGGGCTGTTGTGAATGGAATTGTGCTTTTTAATTGGGTTCCTGTTTGTTTGTTGTTGGTGTATAGAAATGCGACTGTCTTTTGCACATTGATTTTATACCCTGAGACTTTGTCAAAGCCCTTTATCAGTGCTAGGAAGTTTTTGACAGATTCTCTTGGGTTTTCAAGATGTAGAATCTTGTTGTCTGCAAAGAGGCATAACTTAGCTTCCTCTTTTCCTATTTGGATACCGCTGATCTTCTCTTGTCTGATTGCTCAAGCTAGGACTTCCAAAACTATGTTGAAAAGGAGGGGTGAGAGTGGGTATCCTTGTCTTGTTCCAGTTTTCAGGGGAAATGGTTCCAGTTTCTGTCTGTTTAGCAGTATACTGGCTGTGGGTTTCTCGAAGATGGCTCTTACTTTTTTGAGGTATGTTCCATCTATGCCTAGATGTTCGAGAGTTTTTAATCAAGAAGGGGTGCTGGATTTTATCAAAAGCTTTTTTCTGCATTTAATGATATAACCATGTCATTTATATTTACATCTGCTGATGTATTTAGTTACGTTTATGATCTTATGAGTGTTGAACCAGCCCTGCATCCCGGGGGTGAAGACTGCTTGGTCATGGTGGATGATTTTTGAGATGTGCTGTTGAATCCGATTTGCTAGGATCTTGTTGAGAATTTTAGCATCAATGTTCATCAAGGATATTGGCCTGTAGTTCTCTTTCTTTGTTG